>NC_052502.1:41486526-41760380 GCF_016617805.1 Bactrocera tryoni
ACATACATAGTTGTAATATTTATTCTTGGCTTGCACTTCTAGAGTTCTTCAAGCACAAAGCATTTTCTGCAGTCAGTATGTGTTGCAAAGTGCTTAAGCTTAGCTCGTTACTTTAACAACCGCAAAACGCACAACAAGAGCCCTCAGACACTTGAATGTAATGAAAATGAGCACTGCCCTTAGGTGCTGCAATATGCACTCTCACTCAAGCACTTGGAAACATACGATTGCGCAGGTTTTTACCTCAGGTTAAATACGACCTTCATACGACTGACGTAGAATAGGTTTTCTTTTGCACTACTGTCGGCCGAGGCGGTATGAAGCCGACAACAGGACCATACAAAATGAATTTTGAACAATTATATTTTTGGAACCGTGCGGTATTAGTCCGCATTATCATTTTGTAACATAGCAAATACTTATGCTTGGCGTTGTCTTGTTTGATACGGTCTTAAGGAGCATGCATTAGGTACAAAGTGTACTAGATAATAGCATTTAGTAGTTGAAATTCTGAGTCTAGATACAATATTTAGGGACTTGATAATTTATAAGCACTTAATACATAATAATTCTCATAGTAAAATTCCGTTATCCGAAAAATTTAATAAGTACATACATATCTACTTTAGATACTGACTTCTTTAGATCATTTCAGTAAGTATACACCAATAAGAAATAAGTTATAGGAAAAGGTGCAAATATATTTAATAAATTGTGTGTTTTTATAAAGTGACTGGAATTATACATTCTCCTATTAAGCATAGAACCATTTAGTGAATTCATAATGTAGGTGTAGTTATAACTCAAGTGTACCTTATATGCTTATATGGTATTATAAAATATGACCCATTTGCAGGTTCCAGGTTTTTAAAGAAAAAGCACAGAAACCTTAAATTTAATGGAAAATCTTAATTATCATTCGAAAGAACACTTATTGATATTTATTTTATGAAGATTATTTCTTTTAAATGTCGACCGCGGCTCAGATGGTCCATCAGTTGAATACTTTTTTTAAAGACTTGTTCGAGCATGGTAACTGGCGAATGACACACTTGATGTTTTGTTCCACAACCTGAATCGAAGTGGGATTGTTCGCATCGACTTTAGACTTTACATGTCCCCACAGGAAAAAAATCTAACGGTGTGATATCAGACGATCTCAGTGGCTAAACGACCGATCCAAAAAGGTGAAATTATCTGCCCACCGAAGAGTTCTCTCAATAAATCGATTGATTGGTGCGATGTGTTGAAAGTGGCGCCGTTTTGCTGAAAGCCGAGATCACAAGCTTCAACATTCGGTTACCATGGCGCGATAATGATGTTGCTAAGTAAGATTTTCCAGATCTGTTCCCTACTCGCACTGTCTGGCACGATGGTCTTTCGAACAACTATCGTTAAAAATACCACAATTTCACTTCGTTTCTGATGGATAAATAGTAAATCTTTTCATTCATTCGGAATACGCTTTTCCTTTTTACGCCTTTGTATTTAGCTTACAACTTTCACATGATTTACAATTAATGTTTAGGTTCATTATCACTGTCACAATTATGTGGGCCTCAATGTAGGCTACTATTTGTTAGATATAAACATTTTTGCATCCCCTCATCCCGCCAACAAAAGAATATGATGAAGAATATCTTAAAGCTTTTGTTGATCTTGGCAAAGGCATAATTTTGTTGACATTTACCACAAGTCCACAATTATGACCGTTTTTATCAGTGTACTAGAGCTTGACAATCGCTTCAGTGACGTGCTGATGCAGAATCAGCGCGCTAATTTTTACAACAGAAGCTCGTTTCAGTGGTGGAAAACGCGGTCATTGCTAAATAAATACTTTCATTTGTTCTGCCAATGGTTTTCATCTAAATATTCGAGGATATCCGCTAATTACACTAACAAGTTGGGCGCTGTAAGCGAGAGGGGGCGCATTGCGAGTACTCGGTAACAATAGAATATTACACAGCTGCCTCAAAAATAGAAATGTTCTAAAGCAGTAAGTGACCAAGACCCATTTTGCATGCGTCCTTTCTGCGTATAATAAGTGAAAGTTGAAATTATTTTATGCAACGGAAAATAATCGCATGTTATAATTAAACTTCGGATTCCGTTACATTTTCCGAAACGTTTAACTCAGACGTATTGTACTTGTACTGCAAAGATTCCTTCAATTTCCATCTTTCGTAATTTAAAAAAAGTTTTCCGTTTTGTTTTTGTGTTTTCGTTTTCAACATTGTCTTATTTGCTTTAATAAACAGTTACTTTTGTGACATGGCAATTCCATACGTTTTAGCTTGTTGGTGAGCTCCGTTCGTATATGTGTATGTACATATGTACATATGTATTTAAGTTTCATTTTGTTTGCAGTGACATTTCGTGCTTGCTATTAAATGCACACCTTGCTCCACATTTGTAGAGTTTACTTTGTATTGTAAAATGTTTTCGCTCCTGCCTGCTGGTGGGCCAATGCCTGAGCAAATATTTCCGCAACGCGGATAATCGTGGTCCGAATGGCAAGCGGTCTACTGTGTCTTTGCCACAACCGCAACTGAATCGCTTTACTTATGTGTGTATATATGTATGAATAAATGCGGCTGTACATATGTATACGTTATGTATGTAAGTTTGTATGAATACCACTGTAATATTGTGTCCTTGTTATTGTTTAGCGGCCTGCAATGCATTGCCGAGCTATTATTATAATTTTTTAAACTTTTTAACCCATTGAGCGCACTTCCCTCCTTCGTTTATCTTATGTCTTATGGCGTGCGATTTTGCAGCTTGTGGTTCGTGACCGACATTAGCATATATTTATTTATATATGCATGTATATTTAGAAATAAGTATTATGTAGAAGGGAAGGGGATGTGGCGTAATGGTCGGAGTTTTTGCTTATGTGGTTTTCATTTGGTCATACGTACGGTTAAGTGTAGCGATTATCTCGTTAGTAAACTCTCATTTTTCCGCTTTTCCTCTGATTTAATTGCTATTGGTAATTTTTTTGTTTTATGTTTATATTTTTTATATTTGAAATGATCAAGATATTACTGAATATACAAATATTTAGATACTCAGTTTTAGATACTCAAATTCGCAGTACCTGCACATTTCGGTGAAAATTTAAATTTAAGAAAAGTTCGTTTAGAATTTTCAAAAAATCGAAAAATTTTTAAATTAAAGTACACTTTAAGGGCTAAAAATATTATTCTGTTACTAGAATATTGAAGTGTTTGAGTTCGTTAGTTTCGACAAATAAAAGTGGAGACGCATATACTTTTATACCCAAAATATGTTGTCTTAAAGTTGCCAAGAAGTTTGCAACATCCAAAGATTAACGTCTTTTTTACTGTTGTTACCACGAAATAATCGGTAGATAAAATTAAACAAGTAGCGTTGAATTTTTTTTCAGATGTTTGGTGGAGTATTTTTTGGATTGCAAGCCTCTTCAAATTTTAAAAACATAAAACCCGAAGTTTTAGCTCGAGATTTTTTGATTCAAAATTAGTCATGTTTTCGCCATTAGGTCAATACAAGGAGCGTTCCAAAGTAATCTGGACTTAAAAAAAAAAACAAAAAAATCAATTTATTTTATTCAAAATAGTCTCCTTCTGCTTCAATACAGCTTTTTTTGCGGTCCAAAAGCATGTCGAACGAGTGTTTTAGCTCGTTGCACGGTATGGCCACCAGTATGCCGGTGCAAGCCTTTGGAATGGCCTCTACGTCTGCATAACCCTTTCTTTTCACGGGCAAATGCATTTTTCTGAAAAGAAAAAAGTCGCGTGGTGCCATATCAGGTGAATACGGGGAGTGGTTAGTGGTTAAAATGGGATTTTTTGGTCAAATAATCATTTCGGTATAAGTTTTACTAATCTTAAAACAAAATTTAATTTTGGTTCTTTATTCGAAGCTCATTTTCGCTCCGATAACACAAACACACTGATACTTAAAACGCAATAACTTCACTTCCAATCAATGAAATGTCATGAAATTTTCACTGGAAAATTCATAAAGATAGCAGATTCTAACGTACCAGTCGACATGTAGAAGGCGCCATCAGGGGCGCTAGATTCAAAAAGTCCTGTATACTTTGGAAAACTCCTTGTATAAGGAAAACAAATATTTAAAATAAGAAGCCATTAAAGAAGGGCTAAGTTCGGGTTCACATATTCCGTATGAGGAGATGGAATAGTTACGGTCCGTTTTTGACAATTTTTAGTATCGAGCTGGCATACATGAAATGGTTTGAATAGGTTCCATTATATGGATTTTCACCTAAATGTGGACGGTGCCATGCCCTTCGACCGATTTTTATCTAAGGTTAAAATTTATTGCCTCTGGCGCTTTTAGTTATTAAATTATCGTGCTTTTATTAGTTTTTAACCAAACCATTAAATGAGGAGTAGGCGGGTTATAAACCGATTTCCTCCGTTTTCCTACCCTCGATGGGGGCACTAATAGTATTTGTTCTAATCAAATTTGGTTGTTATAGTTTTAGTGGTTTAGGAATATATACATAGTACACATTAGAGGGCATTGTTTCAAAGATAGTGCTTTCTACGATTTTGTCCTCACTTTTTTCACAAGGAACACCAATTTTCAATAAATAATCTCAATTTTTATTCGAGTTATGGTTTGCACGGACGGGCGAATAGGCGAACAGACAGACGATCACTCGGAATTGAACTCTTCGCCTCATTCCGATCATTTATATATAAATAACTCCATATCAGTTTAGAGTAGTTTGCGGTGATACAAACATCCGTTAAGTGAACAAAGTTGTGGCTGATACGTAGATAATACTACTACTACCATCTATACGATTTCTATTATTTGGATTATAACTATTAGTTTATGAGATATAGCATTTTTGTGAAGCAACTTGTGTTAGTTTACAAAAAAATGAATCATAAAAGCATTTCATGTGTTAATAAATCATAGGCGAAATGAGCACCGAGGACAATGATGCTTTAAAGAATCATTAGGTCTGTGCAAAATGGGTGCCTCGCAAATTCAAAATCCAACAAAAACAACAAATAACTGATTCTGAGGAGTGTTTGAGTGTTCTTTAATCGTAATAAAACCGAATTTTTGCGTCGATGTGTGGCAATAGAAACATGGCTCCATCTTGTCACACTGCAGTCCAATCGACAGTAATAAAATGTTCAAGCAATTGTTGCATAAAGTGTCGACATATGCTTATGATTTGAAATATAATTCTTGTGTTTATAAGTTGCATTAAATTTTAACATTAAGAGATAAAAAGTGTTATTACATATTACATACACTAAGACCCACGTATTGCTTCAAGTAATTTTGATGTACATATATTATAAATTTGTTATTTCAATTGCAATCAACTGGGAAGACCAACAGACTGCATTGATTCAACGCCAGTATTCAGTTTGCTCACTCGCTTTGAATACATTAGTGAGAAAGTAAGTCGTAGTATCCTTACTACATTACTCTTCCTGGTCCCCTTTTTCTAACAATGCGAACAAACTTGAGCTGTTCTATTTTCTGGAATGTTGCTACTTATTTAGATTCTCTCATGCCGTTATTGCTCTTTCTGGTGAGTTGGTATTTGCTCCCTAAAGGCTTGCTCTGGCTTACTTTCTTTTGTATTTAATATATTAAATGTGTAATAAAGATATACTACAAATTAAAAAAGGATTAACAGAGTAGGTGAAAACCGGCGGAGTTGTCTTTAATAAAACAATTGTTGACCTATTCTAGAATTATATACAATAGCCGTTGTGCTCGTCCCATTTTCACCTCCAAAACAAAGCTACAGATGACAATTTCTCTCCAAGTAGCTTGAAGTACAGGAAATGGGTTACGACATTAGCACTAGAATAATCAAAGTAAAAACAAGTGCAACAGTGTAAAAAATAATAAACAATCGCAGCCGTAAAAGGGATCAAGTAAGAGTGATATATTTGTATGTATGTATGTAAATTTATACATTAGCACAAATAGAAACATGAAATAAAATGAAAGAAGTGAGGGACAATACATAGATGTACGACAATTTATGTAGCGCAAAACTAAGCAGGGTTCAAATATCAGAATTGTAAAAACTAAAATGAACTATGGTGTGTATGTATGCTAACTGAGACGAGCGACAAACGTAGTGAAAAATGGGAAAAGTAGGTAATTACAAGTAGATATCTAGGGTACTAAGAATACATGCGTTGTAATTTCCTTAGAACTGTGCCATCACCTGAATTGATGGAATGTATTGCTCATGAAAGCATGCGCGCTGTGACGGAACTTATTCCTTAGTCAATATGCATGTAGTATAGGTACGCTTCATTAATGCGTTGAAGCATTTATATCTGACCTCTTTATAATAAGAGAAGCTGCCACTTTAGAATATTATATTAGTAATATCCTAAAAATTCGGCAATTATTATTTTTTCGATCGGTAAAATATTTACTCCACTTTAATTTCTAATAAAACTTCACGAACTGAATTTTATATATTTGTATATTATTTACTTGTAGTTATTAGACATAATTCTTGATAAGAAAATAGGTCAGCAATTACACCTCAAATATCGAAATTAAAATTTTTTTCTTTCTTTCTTTTATTGATGTACTTTACTGTACTATTACATTGTGAGTATATTGCTGCAAAAATAATTCTAAGAACACTTTTATAAAGGTTATACTAGAGATATTTTTCCGTTGATTCAAGATAAAAACTTTTATGCACCAAAAATCAATCAAGTCAACTTTTAAAATGGGTGCGATTACTCCAAAGTTTTTCCTTGAATACATATACATGTAAGTGGTATAATGTACCCAAATGTATATTTTTAAGGATATATCTGAAGAAATATAAGAAAACTATTGATCTTCAGTTCATATGACTCATCGCAATCTCGCCATTGTCATTTACTTGTTATACAGGTTATATTTCGTTTGCCTCAATGTTTATAGTCGGAGACCCTATAAAGTATATGTGACCTGGTCTACGGAAAGGGGGCTTAGGTGTCAAAAAGGAGAACAATTAATGAGATAACGAGAAACTGACGATTATTTTTAACAGCTTTTCCCAGAAAACTAGTTTTCGCACGTTAGCTCCCTTTTCGTAGACCAGGTCACATATATAAAATGATCGGTGCGACGGGGTGAGTCGATTTAGCCATTTCTGCCTGTACTACTTATAGTATATGTCCGTTTGTTTGTTTGTATATACGCTTGCTAATCGATTAGCTTTTGAGATATCGATGAAATTTTGCACATATTCCTTGCTGACATAACAAATCACATCATATGGGGTAAAGTCATGGTTGACCCGATTGAACCCATTTTCGACACACAGATAAGCCATTCTAAGGAAAGGATTAACCCTGAATTTCATTTGGTCATAAGGTAGCATACTCTAAAGGCAATATTCGTGCAAAGTTTTATCCCGTGATTGCACCAATTTTCGCACTGTTTCATATGAAAATCCGTCGGGCGAGTCTCGAGGTATGTGATTTCACCTTAAAATGGGCGTTCCCACGCCCATTGTTTACGTTTTACCCCAACTTCTAACGAGCCTTTTCATACCATCTCGGCTGTATTTTGCTGTTGGTTTATCGCACATCGAATAGTTCCTAGTAGTACCGTTATATGGGGAGTGAACAAGGATATCTTCCGATTTCACCCATTTATTTGTTATCGTTATTGTGACCTGTGCCAAATTACAGCTCTTTATCTTAATTTGGTGCTTACTTGTGGTCTTATAGATTTCCATTTTAGTAGGCATGGCAGTGCTTTGTTTACGCTCATCTGCAATACCAACCATTTTGCGATGCCGAGAAACATATGTATTAGTGTGTTTTTTTGTACTATTTATTTTTTTCAATACCTTAATGAAATTTCCTTCGAAAAGAAATTCCCAGAAAATTTTAGCGCTTAATACTAACATTAAGGCCTCGAACAAGGCATGTAAAAATGTTCCATTGAAAATACACGAAAATCGTGATTTTTTATTTTTAAATTTCTCTACCTCAGAGGAATTTTATGGCATCGCTTTGACTTTAGACACATATTCTTCAGAATTGAATACTCTGCAAAAGTGCCTATTGAGACGAAGTCAAAACTCACTCACTGCCGGCGAGGTAGTACCGGGCTCTGAACCTACGAAATTCCCATTTTTCTGTATTTATCTCGTTAATGACAAGAACTTTGGTTTTAAAGGATTATCGTTTATAAAATATTCAGATTCATCTAGTGTGGGTAGCACGTCCATTTAGCCCGTTATCAATGTCAGCCTACATTCTTTCTTAAGATGATCATTTTAAATTGGTTACAACCACGCCCACTTTCCATATATGAAAATATTGGTATAAAAAAAAGCTTTCCCTGCTGCTAGTAGAATTTTTACCGGACAAATCCGTTGTTTAATGATTTCTGTAAATATTTTTAACAAAGCTTTTTTTATAACCTGGAAATAATTTCAACATTTAAAATAAATAAGTATTATTAAAAATCTTTGAAACTCATTTTTCTTATCATTTCTATGTGAAGAATTATACACGACCTCAGTACCCTAGTCATACATATGCATGTGTGGGATGACCGCAAATGCGGCTCTGTTTAATCCCTTGTATATTTTTTCGCTAATTTTGCATTCTCTTAGAGTTTGCCTGCTTTTTATCTTCCGAGTTGGGTGCTTCTTTGTTCTCTAGTGTTTATGCAAATTTTGTGAAATGATAAACTGCACAATCATTTTGATACGTCACAGTTTCACATTCATTTCTACATTGAATCTTTTTTGAGCTTTTCAGACATAATGCAGATTAAGTGCGATTGTTGGTATCAACATTTATATTTTTAAAAGCATCAAAAATACTCTAGAAACATTTAAAGCAGCACTACAAATTCTACATTTTTTAATTCGGTGGAATAAGAAATAAGTTAAAGAAAGAAGACATTTTAAATTCAAGTACTGTGACTTAACCTGTTTATTTGGTTGAAAATTGAACAATGCAAATAACTGAACTGATTATTGAAGACATTTTTAAGAATTCAAAATATTCTTCGTCATTTGTTTAGCGAAGGTTGACGTTAATTTTCACCACAATTATCTTTAAACTACATTTCTGAAAATTCGAAATTCGTGTTTCGTATTAAACAAAACTTTACTTGACGTTAAGGGCAAAAGATAAAAACAGGAGACAAAATAAGAATAATTACAGAAGGAATCAGTAAACCAAAAGAAGTTCTTCTGTTAGGTATATCAACGAAGACGCTGTTATAGTACAATGTAATGCACATAATCGATTGAAAAAGTAAACAAGTAAACAAGGAAATAATAAAATAAATTATGAATATTCAATAAAAAGTTAGAAGCAACAAAGAGGCAAAGATTGTTCAAACAACAAAACAATATTGTATGCGGAGAGTAAAATTGATGGTTTAAGAGGTTGAATGGGTTTACGGGTTTCGAAAAATCTTATTTTTCTTCTTTTTCTTATTTTCTTATTAAATTCTACAACACCTCTAGAATATTGTTATAATTTTGAACGTGATTCGAGTAATAGTTTCGCAGATACAGCCTTGAGAACTTGTGCGCTCGGGGCTAGCTAGACTACAGGGTTTGTCCGGAAAGTAATACGACTGATTTTCTTCCGACGCGGCTGTACTTCGGAGCATGCCCGCACCGAATGGATTCGGTAGAGGACGTTTCTAGTTGCGACAGAGACGTTTGATACGATCAAACAGGCTTACCCAGGCACCAGGAATTTTTGTAGGGCTGGGAAGAGGTCGCTGATGAAGACCTGAAAAATTAGCAAGACCAAAGTGAAAATGATGTTCATTGTCTTTTTTGACATCAAAGACATAGTCCACCATGAATTTGTTCCTCCTGGACAAACCGTCAACGCCAAGTTTTACGTGAACTCCTCAAGAGACTCAAACGAAGGGTCAATAGGGTCCGACAAGGCATCGCAGCCGATGGAAGTTGCACCACGACAACACCCTGAATCGCATCGCTTTTCTTGTGAACAGCTATCTAACCAGTGCCGGCATCCCAACGCTTTCGCAGCCATCCTAAAGCCCAGATGTGGCCCCCCGGACTTTCTTTTGTTTCCTTGCCTGAAAAGGCAGACAAGAGGGGATCCAAGCAGCATGCACATCGGCTCTCAAGGCTGTACCGAAGAATGCCTTGCATGACGCCTTCAATGCTTAGAAATCGTGCTAGCAGTGCTGCAACAACGAAGAAGGAGCCTATTTTGAAAATTTTTTTAAGAATTGTGATGATCGGTTCACTAAATTTTTTTAAATCGACTCAGTCCTATTGCTTTCGGGACAAACCCTGCATAAGCACTTGATGCCAATCGTTCTGATTTTTTGGTAGCGATATGTTATAATTCCGACAAATGAGCAGCTTCTTGAATAGAAAAGAACGTGAGCAAAATTTTAGCATCATATCTTGAAAATTGAAGGTCTAGTTTATGAATTTACAGACACACAAACATGGCCAAGTCGACTCAACTGATCATACTTATCACTTATATACTTACATATGTTATAGGGTCTGCGATGTTTCTTTGTGAGTGTTACAAACTTCGTGGAAAACTTAATCTACCATGGTTAGAGTATAACTAAACTTGTTGGAGTACTTTTAAAAGAGGTAGTCTCAAACTTACTTAACGGTATAAAAATTAAAGTGTTATATTATTTAAAATATGAGTAAGTTCGAGCTCTTCCTTCGGTTTCTGAAAGATTTTGTGTTGACATCTATTAATATTGATATTAAGTTTCTATTTTTATCTATTATTAATTCGATAAAATATTTGGAAAAAAAAAAACAAATTGCAGATGGTGAACAAGTGACAAGAATGTGACATTCGTAGTTGCAAAAATACAAAGCGATCTAAATATAATGACATTGTAATTAAATGGCTTAATGTTTGATTATGTCTACAATTTTCATTAAATATTGAGCTCGCTGTTCTTCTTTATTTATTTTATATTTTAAAAATAATATTGTCAAAAAACATACTATAAATAAATGCACATTTGAGCTTTGCAATTACCGTTAACAGTTTGAAATGATTCGATTCATGCTTGGCAATCAGGATTCTAAATTATTAGACATGTGCATCGGTTGTCACTTGGCAATTAGATATACTTTGGCATAGCAGTTGTCGGAAAGCAAGTACCACACAAGGGAAAAAGCAGCGAGGATTCGCTAAAACTTGCATGTAACATACTATAGTTCGCTTAGCAATTCCCAAAGATATTGCTTACATACATACATATATGAAGTTTTATACATATGATGTAAATATATGTATAGTATACATATAGTATAATGCGTAGATGCAGGCAAACACTTGTTTACGCTCCATTAATTATTACCAGCGCATATACCTTGATCCCAAAATCCAATTTCCCAGGGTATTTCACCGACCGGCAAAAGGCAATAAAAGCTTACCAACAAAATAGCAAAAACTGACAGAGCATGTACATACAATAATAATATCAAGAATCTCAAATACATTTGAACGATACAGGCGATAGAGCCACCTATAAAAGTCAACACCGCCAGCAAACGCACAGCTAGCTGCAGCCCTAAATTGCAATAGAGCAGCATAAATGCACATACGAGTACAAATTCATGGCTGTTTCGCATTTTCAGCTTAGTTCGCGGCACCTAACTATGAACGAAACCCATGCTAGCACCCAGTTATTGCATAATGGCACACATACACAACACAGAAATATGGAGCGAGCGGCAGACTATCCTGCCAAATCTACTCTTTAGCAGGTATTCGAGTGCGAGTAGATTAGATGAGCTCAGTCGGTGGTTGGCGTTGAATCGTTGGTAAATTGGAAAATGCAGGCGCCGGAAAGACCGCGTGTTTACTTCGCGCGAGTACGTAAAATAGATCTATTGGCTATGTATGGCCTTACTTCAGTTGGAGCGAGGCTTGCAAGCGTTTTAGAATATTGTACAGGAGTAATAAAATCAGCGCTTTTCCTCGGTGTGAATGTGAGAATAAATTTCCATAAAATTAAAGTTGCACTAAAACAGTAATATGCATGTGCAAAAGCATTTGGTGTGTGTGAACACATTTGTATGTGTGTAAAAAGCGTGCAAATCGCTACTCGTCAACAGTAATTTAGCGAAAATTTGCATTTTGTGTTTGCTGTACTCGTTCAACTAAAGTGAGACAAGTGGTACAGTTGGAGTTCAGAGTTGCCGCAAGTATATTTTATATACATACATACATATATACGTATGAGTTTACATTTCGCCTCGTGTCTACTTTGCTACAGAGCAATTTTTGAGAAACTACCTTTTCAGGAAATAAAAGCAGTTTATGCAATAAAACAAAATTAAACATTTATTTGCTTTGCCGTTCCAGTTTCACAGTTACATGTGCTTAGTATGTATGTATATGTATATATATGATCAGGTGGATACAAATCCTTGAGATGAGGAAATTAATTGTTGCAATATTTAGTTTTGGTCAATATATTATGAATTATATTTTGATTAAAACCAAAAAAACCCCAAAACAACTTATCTTCAGCACCGAAATTGACACGTTATGGATGTATTCCGAACTGCGCTAGCGGTTATTACTTTTTGTGAAACATTGTTCAATAATGAATACATGTTGTTCTATCGGGATTGCTCCATTTTTACTAACTAAACGATTTGTTTCTTTTTTTTTTTAGTGTTGTCAACACTTTAATAAATGTCCAAGGCAGCTTTGAAATCGAAGAGGTGGTGAGTGTCGATTCTCTTTTATCGGGTATTTTCCAAGATTTGGCGCATGGTGAAGAGGAGGCTTATCCCACGGTAGTTGGCGCAGATTGTGGGGTATTACTTTTTATGGATTGGGCACACTTAAATTCCAATCTTTGGGCATGCTTTCATCCGACCATATTTTACAAAGAAGCTGATGCATGCTCCTTATCAGTTCTTCGCCGCCGTGTTTGAATAGCTCGGCCGGCAATCCATCGGCCCCCGCCACTTTGTTGTTCTTCAGACGGGTAATTGCTATTCGAACTTCTTCATGGTCGGGCAATGGAACGTCTGCTCCATCGTCATCGATTGGGGAATCGTGGTCGCCTTCTCCTGGTGTTGTGCGTCCACTGCCATTCAGCAGGCTGGAGAAGTGTTTCCTCCATAACCTTAGTATGAACTGGGCATCGGTTACTAGATCATCTCCTTGGGTATCTCAGTATCTTTCCCATCCCGCACGTGTTGCGGTCCATGATAACGTTGAGAGGTAGACAGTCTGTTTTCTATCCGCTGCGACACGGCACTCCTTGTCGTACCAGCTGTTCTTTTACATTTTCCGAAAACCAAAGGTTTCGGGTGCAACTTTACGTAAGGAGTTTGAAATGCCGTCTCACAGTTCCCTTATACCGAGTTGTTGACGAGTGCTCTCAGAGAGCAGGAGTGCAAGCCGAGTAGAAAGTCGTCGTCGAACCTTCCTTGTGTTTGTTGACGAGCGTTTTTTGCTGCACAGAAACGGGTGCGAATCTTGGCTGCAACAAGATAGTGGTCCGAGTCGATGTTAGGACCTCGGAGCGTACGCACGTCTAGAATACTGGAGACGTGTCTTTCGTCTATCACAACATGATCGATCTGGTTGGTGGCTTTTCGATCCGGAGACAGCCAGGTGGCTTGATGTATTTTCTTGTGCTGGAATCTAGTACTACAGATACTTTCGTCGAAGTCAATTAGCCTCAACCAATTTGGGGATGTTTCCTCGGGGAGGCTGAATTTACTGACTGTTGCGCTAAAGATACCTACCTTGCCCACACTGGCATTAAAGTTGCCAAGCTCGATTTTGACATCGTGGCCGGGGCATCGCTCATTGATGGTCACATCGTCCTTCTCTTCCTTCGAGGCGTGGGCGACAAGAAAACAAGTTATCGTCGGTTGTACTATAATATCTGCATAATTTTTTCGGAGATTATACCGTTACCATGGACAATAATCTTTTACAAATTTCGTGAAGACATATTTTCAAAGAACAGAGTTTTTCATACAAAAATTTAATTTTGGACGTTTAATTTTTAAAACAAATGAACAGCTGCTTGGGAGGAAAAGACGTGAGCGATTTTCAGATCGATGTGTCAAAAACTGAGAGACTAGTTTGCGTATATACAGACGTTGCGATAAACAGATAGACCGGCATCTCTAAATCAGCCAAGCTCGTCACACTGATCACTTATAAATATAGAGTTTATGGTCTCCGATTATGACTGGGTGTTACAAAGTTCGTGGCAAACTCTGTTTCACAGTATAATCAAATGAAAGCAAGCATACACATTGTCAACTATTTTTTCCCACATCCCAGAACCCCTTTAAACGCTTCACTGATTCATCTTCTAGCTTTCACTTGTTACAACTTGTTATATGGCATTAAACCACTAACGCCATAATGTCATAATGTTATTGGGTTAATAGCGTTTGTGGCCTGTTTCTTTTGCTTGAGCGCTTGCACAAAACCACAATGCAGGCACACGCTCTCATCTCGTACACACTTACACACACATACGTACCGTGCCTCAAAGCCACATAGTTGCAAGCTTTTCACACACAGACACCGAATGAGGGCTGCATGTAAGTACGTGAAGTGTTAGCCAAAAGGAATCCATTCATCGTCGTGCAAATGTGGATGCAGACGCTCGGCTCATACTATTTGTGCGAGTATTAGTATTAATGTAGTAGGTGTTTGCGGTACCTTCTTTGCGGTGGTATTGTAGCGGCAAGAAATTCAAAATGCATACTGAAAATGCATATTGAAAGTCAGATTTCAGCATACTCTCCTACACATGCAGATATCATATACTCTAAGGTATGAACTTATAGAAGGCTGTATGCCCAACTGTGCATTTGTATGTGGCAAATATATACAATAAATATTGTTACACTTGCACTGCTTTTTCTTCCTCAGTTATACTCATTATTATTGTTGTTCGCACAATACTGCAATTGCTCCCATTTTTAAACGAAATTAAATTGGTAGGAATCCGTCAGTGTTTTTCTGGGTCATAATGGATTATAAATCAGTACAAGTTGCATATAGCAATGTATATATGTGTATGTAAAAATTAATATATATATGTATATATAAATATATATATATATATATACTAAATATATACATATGTAAGTAAATAAGTAATATTTATACATATAATACGGACTGGAGACATCGAGAAATATATACAAAATAAGCAGCACTTTAGGAACTCAAAAAATATAAAAAAATTTAGATTTCATATTAGGTGGTCCCCTTAACGAGAAAAATGGCAAAAATGCGACGAGATGGTTTCGTTTAAAACACAACTCTCATTCATGACACCGAATTACTTTCTCCAAGAAAAGCGAATTGATATCGCTATAGACAGGTGAAATATACGATAACAACAAAATTTTGTCCTAACGGTAGCGTAAAGAAGTAAGACTTCATCAACTAAGTACTTCTACAATGGGATAGTATAAGACTTGAAATGGTCGGAAGTATTAAAATATACACAAACTTTAAAAGATCGGGTTCTTAATATACCAACTGTCACCCAAACAACCACTGGTTATATCCTAGCACTGTACAGTGGGCCACTTTAGTGACACACCAACCAAATTCCTAAAGTCGGTATAACGTTGAACTTTGGTGAATGAATCGTCTTATAAGCTACTTTCTAACAAAATATCTTAATCTCTTATATTTAAGAACAAGGTGTTATTAATTTTACTAGATCACTGTAATTTTATTATTTTTGTCTTTCTTGTGATCGGGCGATAACTTTAAATAATAACGAGCTTCATCCCCAAACTGAAATCATATTTCAAACATAACCTTGCATAACCTTATAAGCCATGTTGGGCGACAATTCTATTTTAAATTAACCTTTACAATGCAAAGTTTAAAAGAGCATATATAATGAATAGGGAAACTAACTCCACTTTCGCATCAATCTAGGTTATTTTAAAAATCGTTGGAATAAAGAGTGTCTTTTGAAATATATGAGTTGGTAATTTTGAAATATTTTCCGTGTAAACTTTATGAATCTCTTTCAGTTTAAGGTTATTCATACAGAGATCAGATAAAGAAATATTTATATCGTCACCTAAAATGCAATACAACGAATCATCGAAAAAATTGAAATTTAGTTTTTATTGCTTACGATTCATTACACCATATTATAATCATTTTCAGCTGTACCTGTCAGATATAACCAATCTACAAGGTCTGTCGCAAAAGATACAGAACTTTTTAAGTATAACAGTTTCTGGTGGCGCCACCTATTGGTGGGTATATGAAATAAAAAGTTTGATCCCTTGTTGACATTTCGTAAAAATTTTAACACAATTGGATAACTACAATCGATGTTATCGATCAAAAAGTGACAGCAGCTTTTGGTCATCGGTCGTAAAATGCAAAGAGCAAATATTAAATTTTGCTTTAAACTTGGGAAAACGTTTGCTGAAACATTTCAAATGATGAAAAAAGATTATGGTGATCAGTGCCTATCCCGTAGTAATGTGTATGAGTGGCTTAAGCGATTCCAAGAAGGTCGTGAGGACCTCTGTGACGATCAGAAGTCGGTCGTCTTCAGAAGTGAAAAATAAAGACAATGCTGATTTGTTTTTACGATTTCATTTTACCTTGGTGTTATGAAGCGTCTTTTGTCACGCATTCGTTGTGCTCAACCACAATACCGTGAGACAGGGTCCTGGCTCCTGTTGGACGATAATGTGCCGCGTCATCGGTCGACGCTTGTCACTGATTTTTTGACAAAAAACTTCATATTAACCATTAATCACTCACCCTACTCACCTGATCTGGCACCCTGTGATTTTTACCTATTTGGAAAACTTTATTTGCCCATGAAAGGACACTGGTTTCAGGACATTTCAGCTATCCAAAAGGCGACGACCGACATCCTCAAGAGCATTCCGAAAAATGACCTTAAACACTCATTTGAAATGCTAGTTGACCGCACTAAACGCTGTATCGAAGCACAAGGAAACTACTTTAAATAAAAAAATATAACTTTTTTTACAAATAAAACCTACATAGCAATATAATGTTTACGAAAGAGTCAGTTTTTGTATTGTTGATTCTCTTGTATTGGTTCCTTCCATGGATTTGAGGTTTTGAGGTGCTTCACAGAAATCCAGAACGACGTTAGAGGGATAACATTATAAAAAATGCATTACTGATGCCATGATTAGATATTGCAAGAAGACACTGAGATTCTGTGCTCAATGGAAACAAGAAAACCATAATGCTTCTTTATTGTAACATATTAAGAAAGTGTTTAACGTCAACAAAAGATTTCATTCGGCTACTTCAACATACCGCGAAGTTGCATTCTGTGGAATATGCGGAAAATTGAATTGCAAGTTGTCATCAAAGATGTCAGATAAAATAGACAACGCGTGAGAATGGAGCAAATATTGAATAAACATCAACTAGATCTAAACAATTTATTTTCTATAAATACAACATTTTCCAAATAAACGCTTATTACATTTTGAAGAAGGAATAAGATATTTTAAAGCACTGTGTTTTAGAATATTGATGATAGTGGTCAGACCAATAAACATCAAATGTAGTCAAGAGAAAGCACAGTATTATGATAGGCATCAACAAATTGCATGTTACTATTTAAAGTAAAACGATCAGCAGAAGGACATTTAATAATAATGATGATATAGTGTAGCATGACCAGTTGAACGGGAGGAATTATCATTTAAGAGAATCGATGAACTCAAAAATTTTTATAAATCAACGATATAATCTCACCTTTAAGCTTTAAACAAACCAAGTTAAAGTACTGCTTTAAAGTTTAATGCTCCCGTTTCTATATTTAATAGTCGGAAAGAAAGAGGAGTATGTATTATTGCAATACTTAACATAAAAGTAACTTTAAAATTTGAATGCTATTTTTTTTCCATGCTTTTCGTATTATTTGCACTTGTGTGTGTATGAAGCTTGCATGTTTACAGCATTTAGATGCCTCAGGCTAACCAATATCTGTATAGGCAGATATGGCTTCCTCTACATCTATGGCTTAGTATAAATGTACATACGATGTACTCGTATGTATGTAGCTGTGACTGCGTTCTGCCAAACCATTTTGTTTGGCCGAAGTGTAAACAATCTTTTGTTATTAAAATTTTAAACGATTTCTTTGTTATCCTTTCACCCCAAACAATTGAATTTTTCTATTGTTGTTTCAGCATGTGTGTACTCGTATAAGTCGCAGCTTTTGTTTGCGCACTTGAATGAAGCAAGAAGCTTATCAATTGTTTATTTTCGACGAATGTTGTTGGTATTGACTTTTTCAGTAAAAAAAAACTGGCAGAGACAAATATATAAGGCTTATACATACATGTGTGAGTATAAGAATTTGAGGTTTGCAAGGAATAGAAGATTAAATTAAATACAAGTAAGTGCAAGTGCAATTACTGAATGAATTAAACACACTTTGCATCTCGGCTGCAGTAAGATATTTAAGTTTACGGTGGAACAGTCGTAGTTCTACTCATTTTCGGCCATGTTCTGGCTTCAAAGCTTGCGACGATCTACATATATCCTGTACAATAGAACGAAAAGTGGCAATATATGTATAAGTCAAACTCAGAAAAATAATTATTTTAATAGGTAATCGATTTTGATCTGAACCAATTATATCTTCTATTGTTACCAAATACAGCGCCTACCAAAAGGGATTGTATGATTTTGACAGCACATGACAGCCATGCTTTTTACGGATTTGTGTCAAATTTTATCAGTATGTTGAAAATTGTCCAAGAAAAACCATTTTCTTAGATGAGGCCCATTACGGGTTTTGGGTTGAGGAAAATAACCCTGAACGGCCGTGGCTTCGTTAATAAACAAAATTGTTTTCAAATGTTGACCGTTTGGTGCGGATTGTGGTATAGCAGCATCATCGGGCCTTATATCTTTCGAATTAAGGCAGGAAATACCGTTACCATCAAGAACAAGTGTTATAACACGATGTTACCGACTTGTCTATCACGTCGTTCTTGTTGGTAAACCCTTTATATTGGCTGCACCGGACAGCTAAACACTCTAGCAGTCCGATCTAAACAATTTCCTCGAAAATTTTATGGGATGGTAGGTAACTCTGTTCGATAAATGACATTTTTTTAAGGTGCTCTCATATACATAGATCACGAGAATATTTAACTTGAACGCGCTTTAGACAAATTTTAGATAAAAAATACTCATATTTTATTCCATGCAACATGTAGGAAACATTGAAAAAACTATTTACGAAATATGTATGCGCACATGATAATTATTTCCATACATGCCATATATAAGTATAAGTAAAAGAAACACCTACTCAAGCCTTCATGCAAAAACTAAGAGCATCAATAACATTTCCTTTGCGAGCGCTGAAGTATACATTTGCTAACGTCTGCCCAACGGAAACAATTTATCAACTTAAGCCCAATTAAGTAGCGCCTCCGGTTAGTCGTCATCAGCATCAGTAACTGGAACGTTAACAGCAATGGCAACATTAATAGCTTGGCGTGAATGAGGAAAGTCTAATCAGCTTAACCGAGTCGACAAATGAAGAAGTCGGCTGCACATATATTTATGGCGAATAAAAGAATACGAAGAAAGGATGGTGTAAATATATAAGATGGCCACAATATAATTTTTCTGAAAAAGAAGAATAAGCTGAAATGTACTGAGTTTACTTCTGGTGTGAATGTGTTGACCACGAGCAGCGGAAGTCAACTATATACATACACAAACAACAAGCGGAAATCAAAGCGCTTGTGGACTTAATTGATGACAGCATTTTAATTAAAACACACGATAACTTCAGAACACGCACAGAAGCATACAAAAAATATTAGCAGCCTTAGTTACGATAAACAAATAGAGAAAGACAAAATACCAAAATGTCATTAATTGTGATGTAAGCTTCTTTTAGTAGAGAGCGGCAACATGCCTTAAGTAATTCGCCTTCATACCCCTTATTATCCCTTCAAGTAGTGTTAATTGATATGGCGAAAAGTTAAGCAAAAACGTCTTGGAACTTGTTGAGAGACAAACTGGCAACAGCGCTAATTCTTTCAAGCACTCAAGCATCTAGAACAACCGCAAATTACCTTTGATGTGTTTGTTGAGACAGAGTTCGGAAATCCGCTTGGATAATTTTTTTAGATTTGTGGTTTTTTAGAAAACATAACTCATCGTTGCAATACTGTGGCGAATTCACGAATAAATTAGTAAATTTATGCGGCACTGCGCATGAGTGCTGGAAATGGAAATTAGTTCTTAGTTATGTCAATAGCAATTGATGTAATATCACTGTTTTTATTTCATATTTGGGACAAAAACTAAGGATTAAGGCAACCTCTAATGAGAGTAAGACACAACTAATTATTTATTTTACATCACCACATAACTCAGAGGTGCCTCAACTAGCGATAGAGAGGAAATTGTGACACGGTAAGACACCATCTCTTTTCTCTCTCTATTCACCAATTTTCGAAGTTTCTTTATTTACAAAAAAAAATTCAAATGATTGCAAAAATAATGGATTGCTATTTTCTAGAACTAAAATACGTTCTACAATATACTTCTACTTTTTCTGGCATCGGAGGACCCGGCAGCGAAGAATTAATTCACAAAAAGGGAAATCTGTATCAACTACCGAGAGATAAGCCTCCTCAACATCGCATACAAGGTCCTATCAAGGGTATTGTGTGAAAGATTAGAGCCCAACAAACTGATTGGATAACATCAGAGTGGTTTCAGACCTGGAAAATCAACAGCTAACCATATAAGTATGTATTTACCATGCGTCAAATCTTGGGAAAAACCCGTGAAATTAAGATCGACAACACCCCTTTGTTGATTTTAAAGCTGTCTTCTGTCGTTATGTCTGAGCTTGGTTTGACCCCCCCACTAATAAGGCTGTGTAAAATGCCGTTGAGCAATACCAAAAGTTCCGTCAGGATCGGGAACAATCTCTTCGAGCCGTTCGACACCAAATGAGGTTTCAGGCAAAGCGACTCCCTATCGTGCGACTGTTGACAGTCATATCTTTGAAGTCGTAGATAATTTCGTATTTATTGAAACCAGCATTAACATCAACAACAACGTCAGCCTCGAAATCTAACGCAGAATAACTCTTGCCACGGGTGCTACTTCGAACTGAGTAGTCAATTGAGGAGTTAAGCCCTCTTTCGAAGAACAGAGACCAAATTCTACAAGTTACTCATCATTCCCGTAGTACTATATGTACAGATGTATGTACGACGACAACATCAGATGAGTCGACGATACGAGTTTTCGAGAGAAAGGTTCTGCGGAAGATTTATGGTGGTATTTGAGCATTGGCAACGGCGAATCTCATAGTCGATGGAAGGATGAGCTGTACGAGATATACATATGTCTTTATTGTCATAGTTCAGTGCATTAAGAGACAGCGGCTACGCTGGCCAGGTCATGTTGTCCGAATAGATGAAAACACTCCAGTTCTGAGAGTATTCGACGCAGTACCAGTCTAAGAAAGCAGAGAAGGAGGGAGGCTTCCACCCCGTTGGAAAGGCTAGGTGGAGCAGGATAAAGTATCACCGAAATTAAGGTTATTTGATATTTTTTAATATTATGGCAGTTAACAAAAGTATACCAGCTATGGCTTTCGGAAATTCTATGGATTCCATAGAATTATATTTATCACTTTTTTCTCTATCCTGCGTTTATTTAGTTTGTATCCATGGATATATATACATATATATATATATATATATATATATATAGATATGTGTGTGCGTATGCAATTCAACTTACTCGGCTTGCAAATTTTCCTTTTCAATGAGAGCAATGAACCTTGCAACTTTTATGCAGCAAACAATCGCCACTTCCCAGACCATAGTCGCATTGCTTCGCCGCCACAAGTACACCGCGAAGTGAGTTGTAAATGTTGCTGCATTGCATCAATGCAAAATGAATGCGAAATAAAGTCTTTAAAACCTAAAGTTAAAATAAAAGCTGGCTTTAAAGCATAAAAATTAAATGAAATTTAAAAAAGTTTTTTTTTTATACCGTTTTACACTTTTGGAAAATATTTTCTACTCTTGCCAAGGCTATAGTTGGGTTTAATAATATCGCCGCATATGTTTTAAAATGTTTTTGTGGTGCAAATTGTTCCTTTGCCAAAAAATGTACAGGACAAACCTTAGTTCGAGAATTAGAGTTTTGACAGAGCTTCTCCTTTCATCTGGGATAACCCCGCCCACTTGGCTAAGTTCGGGTGCAACCGAACATTAATTTTATTTTTTTATATTTTATACGTATATTATTAAAAACTACTAAAAGCACGATAAATCAATAACTGAATACGCCAGAAACATTTAATTTTACCACTACGATGGTATGAGAAAGGAGTTGGTGTGTGATGGCACCGTCTATCTTTCGACGAAATTTGGTACTTACATTCCTCTGTCACATTGTGAAAGTGGACGAACTCGAACAACAACCACGCCTACTTCCCATGTAGCACGATTTTAAATTCCACTTGATTCGTTCAGTTTCCAGTACACAATTGAAGAAGCAATTAATATAACGGAATAAAACTTTGCACGAATAATTTCTTTAGTATGTGCAACCTTATGACCAAAAAGTTTTCAAATCCAATAAAAAACTGTAAACCCCGGTACTTATAGTTAACTTTTAACCCAAAATGTCGATCAATGTGTGATATATAACTGAAACTAAGGGATAACTCTTTTCTTATCATGGTATGTCTTTATGTCAAAAATGGGTTGAATCCGACCTATACTTCCCTTAGCCCCCATATACTTAATATAAAGATTTTCGAACTTCCGGGTGACTTAGTACCGCATATATCGGTCAAGTAAGTTAATGTAAGTTATCCCAAAGAAAATAAGAGAGAGTGTTTTACAATGCCGGTGAATCTTTGTCTTAAATTCGATGAGCGAGCCCCTATATATGTAACTAATATCAGGATTTCCGATCATCAGTATTCCCTGGCTTTGATTCTTGCAAGTTGCAAGAGTATGAAGTGTTCGGTTGCACCCGAACTTAGCCAATTTACTGCCAAATTTTGTGGTTATAAAATTTAACGCAAATAGCTATTAGTAATTTTTATATATCAAACCCTCGTCGCCCATAGAAGCCTTCTTAAAAAGGTGGTTCCAAATTATAAACCACTAACCACTACTTTGTATCGAACTGTCAATGTAAATTTATTTTAATGAATTCAATTTTTAATAAAGCCGGGAAGAGAGAAAACTGTCAACCCTTTTATATTTGCTGAATGTGTACATCCTTTCATAACTTTTTTCATTATTCTGAAAACATTTTTTCTAATTCTTTCAACCTAATTTAACAAAATTGTCCCATTAAATGTGTAGACTTAATTGATTTTAAAATATTGCTATGTCATAAGAAATGCGAGTGACAACCGTTAAAATTTTAACTTAGTTCCACTAAAAAAAAACAACACAATGCAAAAAATTTTGTTAGCGCGCTGCAGAACTAAGTATAAAAAGTGGTTACGAAAATATTTTAGTGAATCATTATTGTCTTCAAAAGCACCATCGAAATACTGACCTATTGCTCGACTAATTCTTAAATCTCTGTAAACTTTTATTTTATCTTATACCAGAAAGGTGACATAAAGTGCCTTCTTAGACCACCCTTCATTGTCTTTACCTAGAGTGGCAAGCAAACTTTTGAAAAATTACTGTTATAAATTAAGTTCACGAATACGGGCGATTTCACGTAATTTGTGCTCTCTCGCCCAAATACTTATTACATTAACACAGGCTCTTGAATACACAAATCAACATATCGATACTACAAGTTTGATATCGCAAGCTCGCGCCTCCTAATCTATTGTTGACATCATCACAAAAACATTCGAGAGGCAGAAATTAGGAAGAGGTATGAAAAATGAAAGCCAGCGACGGTGAAAAGGCAAATGATAAGCAGGATAAGTGAATTGATGAATAATGAACGTAAACAAAATAGAAAGCTAGTAGAAATATACTCGAATACCGCAAAATGAGATGTCGCATCCGCGGTATAAATTTTGGGAATTGTAAAATACGAACATCACGCCCAAAAGACATCAACATTCCGAACACCCACGCTCACGCCATTTGGAGTTCATATCACAATCGTGGTGGAGGCGAATTTAGTGTTTACTTATAGCACGTAACACTAAACTGATTGAGCGAATTTAAGCCGGCAGCTATTTCGAAAGTATTGTGGCTATCAAGTAAACGAAATCAAGCAATATTATGTGAAATTCAATATCAGACTTAACAACAGCAAAAAAGGAAGTGGAAAAGAAACGTGATGACAAAAGTTATGGGTATATTAACGAAATTATCGATGAACAATTCTGATTTGGGTAGCGGTGACTTTGTGTATAATAGCCTAGATGTCGAACACAAAATTGAAATCCTTTATAACAAGTGGATGCGTAGAAATTTTAGGTGAATTCAGGCATCTGCTTTACAATGAAAAGTAAAAATTGGGTGAATTGAGCTTTCCTTAAACTAATTTATTTCAATCAGACTTAAAATTTACTGACATTACAAAATATTTGTTTTGGGCATAATATTTAACTTTTATATACAATATTAGGCAGTTAAGATACGAAAACGTTAGAGTACGTATGACACTCTGATTCCGATTTCGGTATACAATGTCAACAAATTTGATTATGTACAAGTAAAAGTTTAGGATGCAGGAATCCATAAACTCATATGTAAATTCTGCAAGAAAGATTTGAATGTATTCAAAATGGTCTAAGATTTGTTCTAGCACAGATCGGGTTTCAAATTGATGAGTTCAGATATATCCAGTTTGAAAAGCGAAGCATTTACTATAAAAAACTTGAGCGTCAAATAGTGTACTAAAATAAATAGAATATCTCGATTAATTTTACCTCAATGTTATTAAAAAAATTTACGGAATCGCTTAATAATATTACTTGTTCATCATTATTTATATGTTGAGGAAGTTACGGGTTTTCCAATAGGGATGACATAATTTCTAATTGTCTTTTCGGCCATTTTTAATATGTAATGATCTGTAACTTTTTTTCATTGTATTCAGAACTGTTTACAATTTCATAGATATACGATATAAGAACATTTGCTAACTATTTAATTTTATTATCAAAATCGTTCTCCAATTGGAATTTCTCTTGCGTTTTTGCTATTTTATGGTTGTAATAATCGTCCACCTGTGCTCGCAATTAGTCGAATTGTTGAAAATTTCAAGCATGCATTTTCTTTACGCAACGTTTATATGCCAATAAAAAAAAGAAACGCTCGAAGTAATGAAAATATTAGTGCCGTTTAAACAAGTGTTGCTGAAGACCGCGATTTGTCGGTTCCAATACGTCTTCAAGAATCGCGGCTGTCTCAAACCACAACCTGACGGATTTGGAGAAGGGATTTGGGCTTACGGCCATATGAAATGGTTCGTACTCAGCCTTTGGATCACCGTAAAAGTCGTGAATTTGCTGGTTTTTCCTTGGAACACTTGAAAACGATAACGATTTGTTTAAAAAAAAAAACATCTTCTGCGATGAGACAGAGTGGTGCAGTAAATAAACAAAACTGTCGATTTTAGTGCGAAGAAAATTCACAAATTATTCATGAAAAACCACTACATTTGCCTAAATTGACAGTTTGGTTTAGTTTTTGATCTGGTGGAATCATCGGTCTGTATTTATATCGAAATGAAGCTAGTGACACCATTATTGTCAATGGAGAGCAATATAGATCCATGGTAGCCAACTTTTTATGACCGCAATTGGTAGAATTTGATTTTGACAACATCTGGCTTCAACAAGACGGCTCCAACCCTCCACTTATCTTATGACCTAAAAAAAATAAAAAGCTATATCATGAAATCTAGAGCTGATAGAGACAAACTGATTACAGATTTGAATTCAGCGCACCCTAATTAACTAGAATCAGTTGATAAATTCAAAGAAGCAAATTGAGTGTTGGCCTGTGTTATCCTTTTTAATAGAAATTTTGTTTTTAGGCAAAGTATAAGAATTTCATTGCTATCAATATATTTGGAGTGGGTATAGGGTTGCCAATTATTCTAGAAACTCAGATTGAAATTGGTTATCATATCTTATCTCGTTAGGAACAACGGGACACATGCTAAGAGAATAGCCAACACAATTGCCTATACCTAAAACGAAAATGCTATTTTAATTAACTTGCAATAAATATCTTCGCATTATACGCACATATATCTACACAGAGAAGAGATAGAGAAAACATTAAAAAACAGTATGAAGAAACTATTTGTGATGAAACAGCATTATTTAATTTTATTAGGTGCTTATTAGGCGATAGTATATTATTTAAACCTACCGTTTTGCTGGTATAACACGCTTATATTCGCCCTGTTGCTGTCGTATAGACGCGCTCCGACCTAATCGCCCAACAGTTTGTTGTCCAACGTTAGCAATACCACTACGTAGGGATGTTCCCAGTTCACGATGATGGACGGCTATAGCACTTTGTGTTTCAATTGCATAATCGAGTCCAGGTAATTCGAGGGAGGTTATCGGATGGATGCGTGTCAGCGAGAGCGTGCTCTCTAAAACGGTGCTAAGCAATGGTGCGCTACGAAGGGATCTCAAACTACCGCGACGGGTAAGGGGTTCCGGTTTATACATTTATACGCGTGTTTGAATTAGAAATTTCAATTTAAGTTAGCGTCTCGCAAGTTTGAGGTGTGTAATTAGCAAGTAAATATATATGCTCGTAAATTAGAATATCAAATTGCAAAACTTAGTTAACGCAAATCAAGTTGTTAGTTTTTTAATATATGCACAGTTTAGTGTTGAGACACCTATACTCAATATGTCACGTGATCTTGCGTGTCCCTTTAATGTTACACTAATTTTTAATGTTTAACTTTGTTAGGTTGTTGTTTTGTTTGATTGCCGCTTATATGGATTGTCCGACCTACGTTATGCGGCAGGAGGTTACAGACTCAACGTGTTGCTACAAATAAAATTAGCACTTAAAATGCACGCACGCACACCAGCGCGTGTGTCGACACACTTTCATGTGAAGCACACGAATGTAATTAGTGTTCTATTAATTGACCCCACGGACGCTTTCTCAGTAACACCATCAAGCGGGGTGGCGACAACAAAATGTTGCAATGTTGTAATAACGTTTTGTTTGCCATTTACACAAACGCGACCATTACGACCAATTATGATATTTATCAGCTATTTTCACAGTAAAACCGTTATGTCACGCAACATTCGCCTTTCCAACTCTTTAAAAGGATTTGATTTTTCGCTGAGTTGTCAACATTTAGCATACAGTATCAATGAAAATATGTGCACACTAGCTAAGAATTCATGAAAGTACTCACATGTACGTACTAGAAATGAATATATCAAACAATCTTTAATTACTGACTTCAATTATGCAATGGATAAATATCATGAAGGTTAACTAAAACATTTCGTGTTAACTTTCTGATGAATATTCTACAATATATCTCTCTATACTATCATTGGAGGAACAATAAAAAAATAGATTTTCGCTTACATCTTAGGTCTAACGTTATAGCTTGTAAATGTTTGACTTAACTAAATGATTTATGGAAATTCTTTCTTGTTTATTCAGTCGGGTAATATTTTACGTACGACATTCTTATCTCGGTAGAAGTTGAATAGCGGCTGAATATTTTTTCTGAATTTGGTATGATCATTCATCAGTCCTTAAGCGGGACGAACTCTTTGAAATTCTTTAATCCCAGAGTATCATCAATACACACGCCGCTATATAGCGGAAATTTGATAAAACGATTCGGTGAAAGAAACACTTTAAACTATATACCGAAATGTTTTGAGTAACCAAAGTTAGAAATATAGTATGTGAGATACCTTTTTGATTTCTCTAAATAGTATTTTTAAAGGGTTACAAGGCGGTAGGGGTTTCAAAAATTTTTTATTGCCTTATTAAATTCTACAACATCTGTAGAATATGCCATATGTTTTCACGTTGATCCGACTAATAGTTTCGGGTATATCCCCTTGAGAACTTGTGCGCTCGAGGCTAGGTAGCCTAAGTGCGGCGTTTCTAAACGCGTTGTCTCGCGAACTACTCAACCGATCTTCATGAAATTTTACAAAGGTCTTTGAGTTACCATTCGTATAGCTTTGACAGACGGCAGCGTTGAAAAGTTTGATACTCTACTAAACAGCTGATTGTAATTTTTATAATATTTTCAATGACAATGGTAGAAGATAAACATTGCTGTTCTTAGCCGACCAATTTCACAAAACTATTTTTTATTACAAAAACATATCAACGCGTTATTATTAAAACTGCATCGTAACATAACATCATAACATAAAACTTTTTGTTTTATTATTGAAATTTTGAAAAACAGCTTAACGCTGCCGTCTGTCAATGCTAATGCTAAAAGACTTGGGCGAAGGATTGTTTTTTCGTATCCAACTTTTTTGTAAAAATGTCTGCCAAAAATCCAAAAAAAAATCTATTCTGCCAACGCGGGCGCATCTCTTTTCCGAGGGGTCACTGGAAATGGCCGAGTTTAAAATATTTTTTTTTTCAAAAATTTCAGAATTTCTTTGTTAGCAGTGCAACAATAAAAAAATCGAATAAAATATTTAACTTTTTATATGAAAAAAAATTGTTGATTAAAGGCTGTTTTTACCCATGTAATCCGCAAAGTTGAGACGTTAACGTATAATTCCGATAGAAAGACAGAAATTAAGGCTTAGAGAGCGATGACTAATTTAAAGAGAGGCTACTATTTTTCTTAATTACATTGAAATAATATTATGTACGAATGGGTCGCTAAATCATCAGAATTGGAAAGACTGTATTTGTGTACTTTCATGTTTTAAGTTTTGCGTGAGTTCGGAGTGAAACGCAAAAGATCCATCGAACTGCTTAGTTCTAGCAGGATTCTCCTAACTTTTACCTAGGATGTCAAGCTTATACAAAAATTTTGTTGAATCTGCTTGGTTATCATATGTTTGGTCATCATAGCGAATTGCTTGCAACCGCAATTAGCCGCCTTAACAGATTTGTGACAGAGTCATAAAGTTATATTTTATAAATTTTTGTCATTCTTCCAAATAAATGGCATACTGAATCAGTAGAATGAATGGGCAAAATCGGATATTGATGGTAAGAAAAAAAAAATGATTTCTTTACGGTAGAGGCAGAATCATAGTCACATCTCTTTACATACTACTTACTTTTTTGATATAAGCAAATACATGCAATTCACTAGATATGATTACAATTATATAATAGTAAGAAAATGTGCAATAATTACATGTGTTTTATCTATGGCTCACTATGGAACTTGTTTGCTTTGTCACTCGTTATTCGTCCAGGTGCTGGTCCTTAACTGCTCTCTTCCTTCTACTTCCTTCCGTTTACTTCGCGTATACGTACTCCTAGGTCTACAACTGCGGCTGCTGCTCTTTCTTTTATGATCACGCTTATAGATCCTTGGCAACTCACACTCACTTGCTCTGGCCGGGTTTTCCTGCTGCTCCTGCTTCGTCCGTATTTGCGCTACTTTTTCCAACAACACTATCGCCGTCAATACCGTCCCCCAAAAACGAATTGTGCGTGTTGATGCCGTTGTTGCAATGTTTACTTTGTACAACAGTTAACTGTTTGGTCTATTCTGATGATCATTTCGAGTTTGCTTTCGGAGAGTATTTACTACAGTATGTTTCTATGTATTAGTTTAATTCGTTGATAACTGGTTAATAAAACGGTGATTTTCAAATGTCATTTTCAGTTGCTTAATTTATCGCTTAAATGTAATTTTGTGAGTATTTATAAATAAATGCGTTTAAAAACTGAGCGATGTGCTTTATTTTACTTTTAACTGTAATTCACTATTTTAATTAAATGTAAGTCACGGTTCGTATAAAAAAGTTATAGGGAAGAACGGTGTAAATTATTGCTACAGTATGAGTATTGTTCGAATTTACTTTCGCTTAAACACGATTCGATTATAATGGAGATTTTCGTTTGATCATATACGAGCTATTCGCTTATTTGGTGTCAAAATCGACGAACACAGTGTCGTTGGCTAAGTTGGATGTTCGTGCTTTGATGTGCTCTTCGAATGTAATCTTATGGATCTGTAGAGACTACTGTATAGCTGACACTTCGTCTATATATGTACATATGCTTGGTGCACTTGTTCGATTATGTAGGTGATAATGACGATTTCGCACGACTGAGCTACGAGTACTTATATATGTATGTATATACGTAAATGTGTATATAGATGAGAATGCTTTATTGTGTGGAATGTGAACACATTTATTACTCTTTCTCTGTCAGCTTTCACACACATATACTCGTATGTACGTAATTCTATTTCAGTTTTACCGACTGGTTGAACATTTCTTACTGACTGGATATTGTACGATTGATTCGTTGAACGCTGTACTGCACATGTGTGCAGTATGTCTAATAATTAGCGAATCAAATGGGTAGCCACATTATGCTCCCAGGATTGCAAATGCACCATAAAAACGTATATTGCCACCGAGTCCAATCCATGTTTGCATGCGGATGCTTCAACCGAATTTCAAATATGACTGAATTGCGTATGAATTCAATTCAGCTCGCCATTGTTAGATTTGATCTGAAATGAAAACAGTTCAAAGCAAAATTATTACTCTATTGGTTTGACCAAGTTGTTATAAGTTTTCAAATCCTAACAATTCAATATAAACAATTTTATTGATAACGGGGTTTTGTATTATTGAGTTTTTGAACTTATTTTTCATTAATATTTCTGTTTATATATACTTATGTAATATATATTTTACCCTCATATAAGCTGTGTAGTGGTTATGACATTTGTAATTGTATGCACTCCATGTTTTATTGGGTGTTTTGTTTTATTCTCCGAATCCTTGTTTCTAACTAGTCTGCGCCAGTTTTCAAGTTAGAGAATATAGAGTATTTACCTTGCAGAATAATATAACAAAACCAAGATAAAAACTTAGAAAAAGTTGAATATATATTTACTTTTATTATATACAAAGTCTGTCGCAAAAGAAACAGAACTTTTTAAATATAACTGTTTCTGGTGGCAAAAACCACCAGATGAAATAAAAAGTTTGATCCCTTGTTGACATTTCGTAAAAATTTTAAGACAATTGGATAACTACAATCGATGTTATCGATCAAAAAGTAAAATGCAAAGAGCAAATATTAAATTTTGTTTTAAACTTGGGAAAACGTTTACTGAAACATTTCATATGATGAAAAAAGTTTATGGTGATCAGTACCTATCCAGTAGTAATGTGCATGGGTGGTTTAAGCGATTCCAAGAACGTCGTGAGGACCTCTGTGACGATCAGAAGTCGATCGTGTTCAGAAATCAAAAATAAATACAATACTGATTTGTTTTTACGATTCTGAGGGTATTGTAAACCGTGAATTCGTCCCACCTGGCTAAGCGATTAATGCTGTGTTTTACCTTGGTGTTATGAAGCGTGACAAAAGGCATTCGTCGTGCTCGACCACAACACCGTGGGGCAGGGTCCTGGCGCCTCTTGCACGATAATGCGCCGTGTCATCGGTCGACGCTTGTCACTGATTTTTTGACAAAAAACTCCATATTAACCATTAATCACTCACCCTACTCACCTGATCTGGCACCCTGCGATTTATACCTATTTAGAAAACTTTATTTGCCCATGAAAGGACACTGGTTTCAGGACATTTCTGCTATCCAAAAGGCGATGACCGATATTCTCAAGAGCATTCCGAAAAATGACCTTAAACACTCGTTATGCTAATTGATCGAGCTAAACGCTGTATCGAAGCATAGGAAATTACTTTGAATAAAAAAATATAACTTTTGAAAAATATTTAAAAAAAATATAGGCATGAACAGTAGGTTTAACGAGCCTATTTCATATATATTTAAAGCAAGCTTGCTTGAACTTGCTCGTAGAAAGTTCTTCAAGCACAATGCCCACTCCAATGACTGATTTCAACCAAATAGCAGCATTCGCATGTCACGTTATAGAAATGCGTGAAATCGGAAATCGGCAGACCCAAGACTTATCGCCAGTAATAAAACGCTTCATAACATCCTGGTAGTCCGAGAGCACTGCTTCCGAAAAAATTGAGTGAATTTAGAAGAAATCATACTTTCATTTCTCTTAAGCTTAAATGATCTTTCATTCAAAAATACTTGCCGGCGACAAACAGTTGTCACCGGAGGCCTTTTTTAACAATATTAACGTTTCGGGACCAGACTGACCAATTTGATTCCGTTTACAAAATATAATGGAATTAAATTAATTCTGTGAATTTAGTAGATTTTTAACTGAATTCTGAATTCTGAAAACAGACAATGAAGATGCTGTAAATCACTTGGCTTTCTAGTTGGGCTTCCGGATGATTAATTATGCATATATGTATATACTTGTATATTGATTTTTACTATTTAATCTATCTAAAATCAGTGGAATCATTAATGAATACTTTAATTATATACCTAGCGAATTCATTTCTTACAGAACTACGTTTGTTTTAACTTACTAACATTTGTAAATGTTCGCATAATAAAAAACTCATGGTTTTGGCCTTTCCGTATTCAGTTTAAAGCGATCCAAAATTACACTCAAAGTGAAGCACCTACAACAAACAAACAGCATTGCTCAAAATTTTCAAAAAAAAACTATGTGCACATTATCAGTATTCCTTGCACGTTTCATTATGTGCGAATAGTGTGTAGCAAGGAAAAAATAATATTTTATAGACCCTCCCTTCAAAAATATTCATTGTGTGCTGATGAAAAACAAACTGAACAAACAAAACATCTTCGCTGGCATATTTGTAACTTAACACTTTTAAACTTCTTCTCCTACTTTCTTTAGGAAGCACGGAGTATGAATAATGACATTTTGTCTACGCCAAGCAGAATCAGCGGTCACTACAAAAAACAGTAAGCATCAAAAGCGAAACCCCAAATTTTTTTGGTTTCTTTTTCGCAGAGCCGCTGAAAATAATCGGCTGTCACAAGTGAAACAGCTTTCCATCATTTTTGAGCCACATAACGACGGAAAAGCTAGACATGCAGACAATATTGTGGGGTAATTTTTTGATATACATACATGCATAAGTATGAATGTATGGTAGAAAAGACCCAGCAAAAAAACTAAACTCCTTTATAACTAGTATGGAACACAAGTCTAACTAGTCACCCCACTGTTTCTTATCCATACAAGCAATTGATATCGTTTACATGTTGATGTTTTAACGATGTCAATTGTCTCGTATGAGTTCGAAAAATAGGTAAAATATATATATTTGAGTGATTGCGCCTTAAAATAATCAAATAAAAATGCCTTTTATAAAATGATTGCATAATTAGTGTAAGAGTAATGATTTTCTATCTACAAGTACTTCGATTTCAGACTAGAATTTTGTGGTATATTTACTGACGGTATGCTTACTGCTTCACTGCCGGGCATTTTTATATCCATGTCATATTTGTTTATAATACTTATGTAGCGAAGCTGGGCTAGGTGTCCCTAACGTTATCCAATACAGCGGATATACAATGATCTCATATTATTTTCAAGCCAATAGAGTTGCTCCTTGAAAAATGAAATTTGATATCAAGTGATTATAACGCACATTGCTCCCTTGGCTGGTAAACGCTATGGTATTACATTAATCAAATCCATGAAGAAAACGGTGGAAATAATTCAAACATTTCGTTTACAGTTTTTTTGGTTTTTAAAAATACTTTTATTTTTATCTTATTTGTATTTTAAATTTTGGCTAATAAAATTCACTTTTTCGAAAGTAGAGCTGATGTACCATACAAATGATTGCATTAAGATATAACGTTTCTTTAGAGACTTAACGCAAGTTTTGTATTATTTGAATATGGCACCTTGCCTTGATAGTGTATGAGATGGCTATAACGGTCCATAACTTAATTCTATTCATTAATTTTTGAATGTAACCAATGATTCCATTCTGACCATATTCAAAAAATAAACATTTTTACTCATTTTGGTTATCTTGATACTATTTTGTTATAATTATAATTATTATAAAATATCAAGGGATAACTATCTCAATAACTTTCGGGGTTTCAAGTAAGCGTTAGGTGAACAAAATCATTATACTCAGTGCAACATGTGGCGTTAGAAAGAATATACATAGCATATAGTATATTGATAGCTGTTATCTGGTATGCCGTTGTGGTTGCATGTGGACTCATGTCCGCGCTATATTGAGGAGAGCACTCGCCATTAATACGTTCAGCGCCAGTGCCTTTGTGTTTGATGAAATCGGTTCTAAAGAAGACATAATACTATCTTTATTTCCATATGTTTTTATGCCAAATATTTGTGCCACAATCTTTTTCCTATCTATTAGCTCGGGAAATCCATTACCAATGGGACGGATATAGTTATTATACATAACTTAGTCGTCATAGTACATTGAAATAGTTCGTAACAAGTCTATGCTAGCACAGGATAACAACACTACATTACATTCGTTCATTCATTCATTTGAATCTATTTGGTTCGAGAGGAGACGCAGGATTTCGATTTTATTTGCTACTAAATGCTTAAATCCTTTTTATGATATGAACGGAATCACGATAACGATATGCGATAAGAACTTAACGGCAGTTTTCTGCTTTGCCACTGATCTGTGTTTTATGCATGTAAAGTTTGTGGCTTAGTAAATGCACGCTCTCTCATTTTGTCCTAATTCAAGTACATACATTCCTCTTCATCTAGTTACTTGCTTAGAAATACATACACAATGAGAAGGAGTTCGTGTATGAGCATTGTGGCTTTCAAATATACATAATTTTCTTTGGTAATTTTTTGTCATTCTCGAGGAGTGCCATTCGTATTTAGTACATCCGGACGCTATTTCTTCCACTACATCCGGCTGCACAAAATTCACGGACCAAGTCAATACCATAAACAAAAACTGCGTATAATTACGAGCTGCCAAATGCTGTTTGGCATTTGGTGTGAAACAGCAAATCCTTTGTTTTATTGTATATTTATATAGAGCGCAATGCCTCCGTTTTATAGTTCTTCGTATAATACTTATTTTTCTTTTGTTTCAAGTACTTCAGCACCCATTTATGCCATTCACTTTGGTTATTGCAAACTCGTTGTTATCCGGGGTTCAGCCTTCATTGTGTCCGTTGAGAGGGAAAAGGCTTTTTTTGATGCTCGCCAAATGGTTAGCCGTTAACAGTCTTATTACTATGCGTCCACATGCACATTCACCCTAACACACCAGCACCCCATCACTCCATCACTCCATCACAAATGTAATTGTGTGATTTCTGGGCTGTCTGGCTGAGGGAGTAGCTCAAGCATGCACTCAATGGGCCACTACCTTGGTTAAGGCGCAAGCGGAAATGGCCGTTGTTGGTGGTCGTAATTTAATTGTGTTGTGGTCAATCGTTGAAAATCATACCAAATTGCTTGATTCTGATTTGATTTGCCTAGATTACAATCTGTGCCCGTTCGCATATTAAATAGATTAGAGAGCGTAGATACTCAACATGCCGGGTTCAACGATCAATCCACAACAGTGCGGACTGAGCAGTAGCTGATGACTGCCCCTCTTACTTGCATGAAAGCAGATCCTTTAGGCAGTTGGTTGGGGTTGGTGTGTTGGTGGGTTGGGGGTTGGTGAACTGATTGACTAAATAAGCACTGTGAAATAGTTACTTAAATGGTGGGCGACAATGAGCTTAACAGATTGACAGTAATGGGGTGGATTTACAAACCCAGTTTTCACACTATGTAGTCTGTAGTTGAATGGATTTGGAGGAACGTTTTTGCAATGTAAGCTAGCAGGCTCATTTACATATACAAATTTTGTGTGCTGATAAAAGGAGTAAGCAATGATTATTACGTGATACTAATTTGAGTTTTATTAGAGTACTTAAATCCTTAGGGGCGTTACATTCATAACTACGTAAGTTGCTTAGTTGCAAGAATGGAGAAAGTCAATTATTTTCTGTTGAGTCTTTCAATAAAATTTCTTTTACATTGTCTGAATAGACATTTCTTCCCCTCATAACCTTAAGGGTTATATCGATTTGTGAATTTCAAAATATCGACTTTCGTATTTCCATGTATCGAATGTACATACATATATTTGAAAATATTCTCTGATAATTTGAAGCTGAACCGAAAAATATATTTGGACATATGACTGGAATAGTAAGAACTTTTTCACTTAGCTTGCAGAACTTTCAACGCTCTTTTCTCTCGAAACGCTGCTTTTAGAGTCGATGAAAATTTTTTTCCGAAATAGCAGGAAGGAATGATTAGAAATTTTCACACGACCTTCTATAATACCAGTGTGAACAAATAGTGAGATTTAAGATCACGGAAACCCATTTTGAAAAATCATTTGACCACAAGAAAAGAGAAAACACGATTGGTTCTGAAATCACTAAGTTTTTTCGAAAAACAGCGTCGCATCAACGCTTGCGAAACAATGCTTTCCAACTACCAGGATGAAGCATATTATTACTGGCGATGAGTCTTAGATCTATGTTTACGACCGGAAACGATCAATCAGTCGAATATCGTGGCAAAGGTGAGCCGAAGCCGAAAAACCAAGAAAAGCAGGTCAAAACCAAGGCTGTGTTGAAAGTTTTCTTCAACTACCGTATTTACCTGATTTAGCTCCGTATGACTTCTGGCTATTCAGCAAACTCAAGCGACCGCTCCGAGAAAACCGTTTTGAGCCAACTGAAGACATTAAATGTGAATCGCAACGCGCAATGAAAGCTATGCCATAAATTGACTTTAACAACTGTTTCGTTTGGCACAAGTGTATTAGGGCCAAGGGGGTTTATAAATTAAGAATTTTAAAATTATGAAAAAGTCTTAGTATTTTTTGTTCATAATGTTAACAGGACTTAAAAAAAGAGAACAAATGGTTTTTTCAGCAAAATCAATTTATTTTATTCCAGATAGTCAAAATCAATTTATTTTATTCCAGATAGTCTCCTTCTGCTTCAATACAGATTTTTGCATGGTCCAAAAGCATGTCGAACGAGTGTTTTAGCTCGTTGGCCGGTATGGCCGCCAGTATGCCGGTAAAAGTCTTTCAAATGGCCTCTACGTCTGCATAACGCTTTCCTTTCATGGGCAAATACATTTTTCCTAAAAGAAAGAAGTTGCACGGTGCCATTTCAGTTGAATACGGGGAGTGGTTAATGGTTAAAATGTGATTTTTGGCCAAATAATCGGTCCCAAGCGTCGAATCGAATGTTGGATTCTGAGCAATTTCTGGTCGTCAGTCAACTTGTGCGGAACAAACCGTTCACACCTTTCGTAAGCCCAAATGTTCGGTCAAAATGCGATAAATCGATGTTTTGGAGATGTTCAATTCCATGAATTTCAATGAAAATTTCGGCTGATTTTTGATGAATTCACGCAAAGTTTCGAGGGAATTTCCAGTTATCGCGGATTTTGATTGTCCCACATGTTGATCGTCATTTATGTCCTCACGACCACTTTGAAAAAGTTGAAACCACTCGTGCACTCTGCTACGGGATAGGCAATCATCAACGTTTCGGTAAGTTTTCAATTTTAGAACCAAATTTAATGTTGGCTCTTTGTTCGAAGCTCATTTTCGCACCGATAACACAAACATACTGACACTTAAAACGCAATAATTTCACTTCCAATCTATGAAGTGTCATGAAATTCTGACTGGAAAATCGATAAAGATAGCAGATTCTAACGCACTAGTCGACATATAGATGGCGCCACCAGGGGGCTCTAGATTCAAAAAGTCCAGTTTACTTTGGAATGCAACTTGCATATCTTTCTCTATTTGTGTTGTGGAGCCTACACCAGTGATCCCTAAAAGATTTAAGAAAATATTTTGTTGTGTTGTTCGTAAAGTAATAGGTCTTCTCTTGTGATGTGAGCTTGTGCCTGTTATGTTCACACTACTCTACTGGCGCCAAAGTTAGAACTAGCTTTATTAGTTATACACCCTGTTGAGAAAGTAAAAGGAATTCTTCATTTCCCTCTCTCATCTCCCGCTTAGATGGAAGGCAAGTAAATTTTGTTTCGTAGGTTGTTACTACTGTCCTTAATTATGGTACCAGAAATTGGCGCGATCTGTCAACCAGTGTGTTTACAGCAGCTGTTTATGTCAGTCGACCTCAGTAGTGTTTGCCGAATTCTAAAATTCAAATCAACGTATTTGTGTTAAATTTTGGCCAAACACTCAACAAATATCATTGAGCAAGCACCGATTCACCTGGTATGGCCCCCTGTGACTTTTTCTTATTCTCCAGACTCAAATATCCACATTGGAGAACACGCTTCGACTCAATTGAAAACATCAAAAGAAATTCAACGCTCTTTATTTATAAATTCCCGATACTTTTTTGACAGTGTGTATACTGTATTAATTAATATGATTAATAACGCGGAAGAAAACTAGTTTAGGTATTGCAACCGATACTTTCAGCTGCCACACAAATATCGACAAAATCACTACTTAAAAATTCTACTCGAAAAATCCAAAGGCGTTTTCATAATATGAGGCTAAACTATTAAATTGAAAGTGCCGCACCCACCTAGACTGAGGCGAATCACCACTGAGATTTCCTTGAATCTGCCGATAGCAAATTACCTTACACTGGGCCAAGCACAAGCATAACAAGACAACTTTAAGAAAAGACCGTACAAAGAAAATTATAGACCAGCTTCAAAGTGTCGTAATAATGCTGGTGTGAAAGTAGCAAAAAGAGCAACATCATTAACAGCCGCTTGTCTAAGATACGAGCGCCAACCTCTAATGACAACAATAAACACCTCGCCCATAAATCCCCTGCTGAGGCGATCTGCCAGTAGCCGCCCACACCGAGGACATAGTTTAGAACAATGTTCTAGACAACAATGCAGGCCTCCATTTACAACAAGCTGAGGAAAGGAGATTGAAAAGTTCTAGGGGTGATTTGGTTTAAAGTTAAATTTGTTGTATTAATAGGATTCTGAGGCCGCCTGATTGCCAGCAAAGCAGTTATGTGGCCATTACAAAAACATCAGCACGGAAGCAGACAAATCGAAAGACAAACAAAAGAGGTGAGAAAACATACTGACGTAAACCTGAGTGTGCCATGAGGCCGTAAACCGCAATTTAATTTTTTTGCTGATGTGTTCAATGTAGAAGCAACGACAGCTTGTCCGCCTGTTCGCCACGTTCGGTGTATTGTGTGGTTTGGAATTCGAGGATACAAAGAAATTATGACGAAGATGGTTCTAATCAAATCCCCATACCAGCGGCAAGACGAAAACAGTTATGTAAATGTTTGTTTGTTTGAACTACCTTCCGTACTTATGCCTTTTAAATTAATTTTTGTTTTTCGTGCGTTTATTCATTTACCCTTTCGACACAAACCAACATTTCCGGACGTTTTGTCTGGAATATCCAACAAGAAAGCTCACTTCTGAAAGTCGTCGAAATGTTTTTATATAATACTTTTTTATTCTCCCTCATTTTTTTAATGTTTAAAATGGCTAAATCGACTTAGCTCGTCACGCTCATCATTTACGTACATTATAGGGTCTCTGACGTTTGCTTTTGGGTGTTACAAGCATCGTCGAAAATTTAATATAACCTGTTCAGGGCATAAGAATTATACATTTTTTTAAAATCTTATGTTAAATTAAAGTTATGTGTCTGTCTTTTACACATTGCTCACACATCATTCTTATTTCGAATCCATAAACCGCGCAGAATTAACGTTAACTGGTATATTATTCGAATGTATTCCACATGTGTGTATATATGTATGTAGGCATATAAATCAGGTGCCTCCATATATTTTTCTATAGGTACATATATAATTCAGGTCTCTACCGCATTGGCCTACGTTAAATATTTTACCACCTTTTATATCTACCCAAGTTGGTAGAGTTAATCTCAAATGCAAGCACAAGTAATTAAAATACACTTATGAATATGCGGAAGTAATTGCATTTTTACATTATTTTCCATTATGCTGGTGTTAGGATGGATCTTCTACATATACGCGTTTAAATAAATACGTATATTATATAACATGTAGTATATATAAGTATGTAAGTTCATTGAGACAAGTTTATGGTGTGTACTGAGTCTATGAAGAGTACACACATCATATGAAAAGATTGCCTTGGATAGGAATGCCGTGACACTAAGCTTTTGTTTATTTCTTAGTTGAAGCACTAGGACATGCACGTTTTGCAGCTAATTAAGTGACCCCAGTAAGAGTACGTAATACGAGCAGCCACTTAACGATATGTGTGTGTACTCGAGTACACGAAGGTGAGTATTTTTAAACAAATAAGAAATCTTAGCGAGGTAACATTGTATAAAAGCAAATAGGGAAGAGCTTAGCTCCTGTGGAAATAAACGTTCAACACTCTAGCGTTATTTCAAAGAGAAATATTTAAAATTTTAAAATAGCTGTTAATATAACATTAATTATTTTTGGAGATATCCAGCCGAGAGTCTATTGGATTGCTGTGTTGTAATGGGTACCACATTTCGTTCCTGTTTAATACGATGTGAAATGGCTTCATATAAGCAAAACACTCTTAATGAATTTTATAAAAATATCTCATATTATATATTGGCTCATTTATAAAATAAAGATAAATAAAGATATCAAAATAATTTTCTTCGTTATATATTTGGTCTAAAGAAAGCTATTTTTGGTGCTCAATTGCATGGATATATTCACCATAAAGTTGCTGGGAGGTACGTACACAGCTGTACCAACTGTAAGCTATTTTAATTATCTTTTGTATGAAGTTAGTTTGCTTTTGAAAGTAAACTGAAAATTCTTCTATGGAAAAATCCAATCAAACTCAATCGATTCGGAATTGAGATGCGGTGGAGGTTAACAACAACAGTTTTTATCGTGGTGATAGTCTTGAGGAGCATCTATTGACTGCTTCAAATATTAATCCCGGAAAAGATTATCCTATTGACTGTTTCAAATATTAATCCCGGAAAAGACTATCCGCACCTGATTCGCTACCGCAATAAGTTTCCATTTATTTGGGATCAAATATTCTTTTATCAGCTCGTTTGGTTAAAGCTGAATATTTTAAGGAACGAAAATAAATTTGTGGTTTGTTATTCCAAATGTCCAATTGAGTATTCGAATTGATTGTATTCTCATCAATACACAACCAATTCCATTATGTCAAGTACAACAAGTTAACATGCACATGTGTGTATGCTCTCACAATGTGTGTAGTATATGGTACAACTGTATGTTCTGAGTATGAGTAATCTGCATCTCTGTGCCACTTAGTTTTCAGCTCTTAACACTAGGCTTTTATTGATAGAAAATACCTTCAAATGTACAGCCTTTTGACATTCCATAGAATCAAGGTGAGCACTTGCGAAAGGCTTGACAAATGTTTGGGTAACCTTGAGCCCTGCAAGTGGATATTTAGTGAAAGGTGACTGGTGGAGAAGGTCTGTAATAGATCAAGTTACTGATTTCTAGTACAAAATTTTAGTAGATGCCTTTGAAAGATTCACCAGTTAATAAGAATATATGTACATTTATGTACATCTTGTTCAGCACTAACATACTTTATTATAATTAAAAGCATTGCATTCATTAGTGGCATCCTAATTGATTTAACCCAACCAAGCCTTTGTCCGTAAAATAAATAAACATAATTAAAGTAAGGATATTAAGCATAACAAAATACAAGTGAACTTTGGCAAGGAATATTTCAGAGGCATAAGCCAAAAGAAACAACAGAATACATATGTATGTATAATTGCTTTTATTGCATTGTCAAGGCACCCATTGCTGTTGTCTTTTGTCTTATTTGGTCGATAATATTTCACCTTTGTTTGTATCTATTATCAAGTGAAGCGAAGTAAACAAAAAGCACAAGCAAGCCACAAGTCTGAAATTGTTGTTATAGGTGTGCGGAATACTTCTACAAAATTGTCGACAATACATATTTACATCCTACATATTTTTATTTTAATTGGAATTTAAATATTTATTAGCCAAGCGAATTGAGGAAATTTGGGAGCAATATTATTTACTTTGGAAAAAGATATTTGACTGAGTTTTTCTGAAAATTGCATCCCAATAAGAAATGAGGTGGTAAAATTTGTAGATCTCTGTAATCGGTCAGTCATAATATGTACATATATGTTATTTATATGGCGAAACAATCAGCACATTCGGTATTTGGGGTTAAGAAAAATATAGACAAATTGCATCCTTATTTGATATAAGCTAAACCATATACATAGTTTAATATTTCTTATATTGATCCCTTTGTATATAATCAGTACTTTTTCAGCTACAAAGTATGCTTGGCCAAAAATCTGCTGCTGCTGCGTGCATCTTGTTATTGACCGATATGAAAAACCTAAAATTTTTACTAAAATCCGAATGACTAATCGAGTTTTCTTAATACGCTCTAGAATGTTTTGTTATCTACCAGTTGATGACTCATATCTAATTTCGGTGCATTTAATGTTTTGTTCCTTCCCATATATGTATGTATATGTGCATAGAGTATTTAATATAATTATTATGATAATAAAGTCCATCTAAATTCACATATCTATAAAGCAAAGTTATATGTTAACGCACATCGGTACAAAAGGCACTAGGCATTTAATTTTTTTACTATCGCAGTGTCCGCAATTATTTATTCAATTATGCCGAATTTCAGTAAGCCAAAAAGTATTGTGCATTTATGTGCAAAATTATTGCTAATCTGGGTAAACTTAATATCTGATTTTATTTGCAAATAAAATTACGATTTACCTGATTATATTTAGATAAACAATTTTGGCAATTTTTATACCATATATGCAAACCACAAAGTGAGCAACAGCAACGTAGAATTGTAAAACTAATTTGTAAATCCAATCAACGCGGAGCTTACCTGTTCGAAACACATGAAATAATTTATTTAATGCAATAGCATTTAGCAATAATGTGGGTGTCGAATAATGTCTGTCATTATTATTAAAAGTTACTTTCATGAATACAGCAAGAAGGATATCACGCTCAATTTATTCAAAAGAGCGGAAAATATAGCAATTGATTATGTTATTTACTATTCAATCTCCCTATAACACCTTGACTTCAGCAGAAAGTTTATTGAGATGGTTTTACCGCGAAATTTTATGGTTTTCGCAAGAAACGCGTGTTGATAAAATATTACTTTTTGAAAAATACAGCTGAAGGAAAACCTTTGCTTGTTAATGAGCTTCCGGCACTGCCCAAGAAAAATCATGCATCAAGGATTGGTATGCTAAGTTTAGATGTGATGAAATGAGCACCGAAGGCGGGAAATGCAGTAGACGACCAGAAGAGATTGTTACCGACGAAAACATCAAAAAATTCCACAGAATAATTTTAGATGACCGTCTAGTTAAGTAGTTCGAATTAGCAGGCACTCTAAAGACAGCAACTGAACCTGAACGTGTTCAACATATGATTCACGAATATTTGGTGGAGCAAACGCTTTGTGAAAAGTGGTTGTCTCGCGAGCTCACCTTTGACCAAAAACAACGACGAGTTGATGATTCGGAGGAGTTCAAGTATAATTAACCTGATTTCTTGACAATGTCCAATCCGAGTGAACTGCACACGATGACCCGCACCAAAGCCTGAATAACGCAAGAGACTGGCAATGTTATGACGTTTGTATTTTGGAATGGGCTTGGAATAAATTTTGTTCACTACCTTGAAAAAGGATCGACGATCAAGAGCGACTATTACATACTATTACTGTTAACAAGAAAGGAATGTGTTTTACTACTGTAAGCCGAGGGCTTTTTAATGACCAAAAATTTTCCAAATCGAACTGAAACTATTCAAGCCACTAGGTACGGAATATACAGACCCCAGTACATACAGTTGACTTTTTGCCGAAAATAACGGTAAACTTTCTTCAAAAATGTGTTAGAGATGTGCAGCGATCATATATGTACGACAGTATAATTGTGTTTTTCACACTGGGGAACTTTTTTGCGACACGAGTTAGTTTCAAATGGATATGTATTAACCATATATTTGGAAATATAAATTTTTTTGTATATTTTTCAATAGTCTTATACACTGCGTAAATAGAGTGTATGAGGATTTAAAAAAAATATATAAAAGCAAAGCAGAAAAAATGCGAAAGTTATGGGCAACAACAAAACAAAAATTGAGTAACGAAAATTTGCTTGCAGAAAAATTCAATTTAATAAAGGAAATTTAAGACTAGGGCTCACCGGAAATGGCGTCGCAATCTTCTATATCTATAATCCTTTTTTCCAAAAATTTCAGAATTTCTTTGTTAATAGTGTATGTTTGTAATAATAAAAAAATTCTAATAAAATATTTAATTTTTTATTTGAGAAAAAAATTGTTGAAGAAGGCTATTTCTTACCCGAGGAAACCTCTTAACGACTGTAAGCCACAACAAAACGATTCAAGATGTGTCAATAAATAAATTTCGATGGGCGGGAGTATTTCAAGAATACTCATCAAAAGTTGCGCTACTGCTTCTGTTCTCGCAATGTATTAGTCTAATCAAATATCAAATACCCAATATGGGAATATGGAAATAATAATGGTTTGCCTTTCCTCTAGCAAATGCGAAAAGAACGAAGTAAAACAATAAAATAATTTAGTTCCGACAGCATGTACACTACATCTACTTGTTCCAACCTTATATGGAGTCGCTTGGCATACAAATGACATTTATTAGCGTTAGTGTGCTCCTTCTTTTAGTAATGAAGGTACAGTTACATGCAATTAGAATTCTCAATGACGCGCCGTAACTGCGTCAAATAAATTTTCTTTGATTTGGAGCCAATAAAATCCCGCCCAGTGTATATACCCTTTCATGTAGAAGTCTGTGAATAAATGTATGCTAATATTTTATGCAATTTTCGGAACATACATATAGTATACATAATAGACTATGTAAGCTATGTGTATTCAATGGTAAATTACTTTCCCGTTAAGTTTCTCCTTTATTTTGTTATGGAACTTCTGCATATATTCAGTGGTGATTTGACTGCGAAAACGAAAACTAAAAATCGACAACTCTGCATTTTACACTACAACTTCACCACTACTTCAATTACACACTTTAACCCAAATAACTTTAACAAAAACTCTCATTTCAAACAGATTTATGTGCAACTGCAACACTTTGCCACAAAAGTTTCAAGTAAATCCAAATACTTTGCGCCACTGGATAGATGGAATCGCAATGGCAAACTTTCCTTTTTATCTCATGCGCTGGCTGCACTTGTGCTGGAACCGAGTGCAGGGATGGAGCTTCACATAAAGTTGTCTTCGTTGGCCCATCCTCACACTCACTATTTCACCTTTTTCTAAACATTTATTGGACGTGTTCATAGTTTAAGATTCTTCAGCAAATATTTCAGATGCTAAAGCGAAATTTGTTAGTACCGGTGATGGTGGTGGTCCACATGCACGCAGAGCCAAACCCATATCTGTAAATCCGTAGCTGCTCGTAGGTTTGTAAGCCAAGCAGATACAATATTTGTGTAGCATAATGCCTGTTCTTTTGTGAATAAAATTCTACAATAAAAATTTGAATTTCAGTAGAAACACTAGTGAGCTTTGCCAATTCAGGTACGAAGTTGTCATAATTTTTATTAACGTTGTTTTGATGTGGCAAGTTGTAGGAACTATAAATCTGACATACTAGATAAAAAGTAACAGAAAGTTCTGCGGAGTATCTGCCATAACTTCTTCAAAAAATTTCAAAATGGTAACACTGCTTGCTTTACATACATTCACGATGAAAGAGAAGGCTCAAAAGAATTATGTATTTATCGTTTTTATAGACATCCAGCTCAGTTAGCTATGCAAAATTTAGAAGATTAGAAAAGGGTTGTAAATATTTTCCCTTATGAAGTAAAAAACAGCCAAAAGTATTGTAAAGCATTAATCAATCCCAATATGCTGAATTTCGAAAAAACCCATAAATATTACGGTAAGCGGAGCCCCTCAGTGTAATATGAACTACTTGTGCCTTAAACTCTTTAAGAAATCGAGTTTCAACTATCTTTCTCAAAGTTCTCAAAACTCGCATGCATACGTTAACTTTCCTTGAGTTAGTCTTTCATACTGCAACAGTTTGGAAGTACGTGCAACACACTTTTATCGGTTTGTTTGTTTGTGTGGCGAATTGCACGTGATTGCCGAAGTACACAAAAGCGCCTATGTATGCATACATGAAATATGTAATTTTGTGCAAAAGCATGGCAAGTTATGTGGTATTTGGCAGCTTTTGCGAAAACTATGCTGCAAAATTACTTGCAAACCAAAAATTTCATGTTGTGCTGAAAATTTTTGCCTACAAATAAAATTTGCAATATTTGAGCGCATGCAACGGCTCGATTTTCGGAATATGCTTACGCTTGTGTGTGTGAAGATGTAGGCAATTACACATATTCATGCACTCGCTCATCAGCTCATAAAACGACTACCATGAGTCGCCTGTCAGGCGCTTTAAGCATTGCAAACGCTTTCTTTTGTGTTGGTTTTCCAAGTCATAGCGCTTTTCTTTACTTGGCTTGCAATATCTTTTGTAGCCGTCCAAAAAGTTCCCTGCCAAATTTCTGTTATGTAATGGAAAATTGTTTAGCACGTCGTTTCACTGCTACTACTTTGCTGTCGCTATTTCTGCGCTCATTTACCAGAAGTTGCTTAACGTTATTCGAAAAGAGAGGTTTAGAGTTTGTCTTAGTTTAGGAATTAAGGGCTATCTTCTAAAACTGGGCCGCTTTAGTAAAAAATAAAAGGAGGATTCGGAGTTCGAGGAAGTGACGATATGAGTTTCAATCTTTTCGACTACACAGCTCAACTTAAGTACTTAAGTAAGTATGGTGTGTACAAAAACGAAACTGGGTTTCGAACCAGTGCTCAACAGAACCACCAGCTAACGCACTAAGTAACAATGTTTATAGTAAAATATATAATTATGTTCGTATAATCGGCCATAAGTGGCACAAAATTGCCCAGCGCAAAGTATTTCTTGCGTCTGCAAGACTTATCAGCGCACATACTTAAAGAAGTTTTTGGCAATTTTTCTGCTGCAACGCACAGTTCGTCCAGAACCCAGAGCGAATTCCTCCACAAACTATGGTTGATTGCTTCTCACAGAAAACTTTCTAACCTCAATTCCAACTACATTTCGCCTGCAACCCGAACGGCTTGGAATCCTACGGTAGCTGGCTGCTCGTTTGTCAGCCGGCCTGATACGATCTCAACTTCAGTTTTCTTTAGTGGTCACATTTGGCAGGTGGTTACGAAAATTTCGAAGCTACTGCTAGGTACATACATACTTCCGTCTAGGCGTCGGAGATAGCTTGATTTTGCTGCCGGAGCCTATGGCTACAATTATCCCCCTATTGCCTGCAAACACTGATGCTTGGGAGAACAACACACCATAAATGTTTGAACTTCCTACATGTAACATATGAAATGGCAATATTCATGGCATATTGGTAATAAATGTCGTTTGTATAGCAGTGAATACAAAACGTGTAGGCACAGATTAAAAGGGAACTGGAACAGGGTGATGGCTCGAGAAGCTTGAGAGCCAGTATGTGCGGCAGAGTGGAAATGTTTCACTTGCAACCTACATAAAGTAGCCTCAACCCCAATTGCTGAACCATATATGAGAGTTGGAGCAACCTATGTGGAAATAGGAGCAACCAGAAATCAGAAATACACGTAGCAGCAAAAGCGGCAGTGGCACGATTGCAGTCAAGCGACGTGCTGCAGTCGTTTTAATTTTTTTGCATTTTTTCCTTTTTCATATTGCGACATAGCATGTGTGTCAGCTGCCAATGGAACACATGTCGATTTGCGCACATGCATGTGTGTGTTTGAGCTCGTGTGTTTATGCTTGTTTTTGTGTTTGTGAATAAGTGTGCATGCAGTCGACACAGTTTTGATTTATTTTCACTTAGGTTTTGCTCTTGTGCGGCAATATATTTTAGTTAATACGTTAGAGTAGCGCAGTAGTAGAGTTGCACACGGTACGCGCATACGAATAAAATACAGCTTTATATATGTGTGTATATACATACATATAGTGGCGCAGACATACATATATACGCCGCTTTGTGCCTCGAATTGCAAGTTTACATACATGTGTTTGTGCCTTTGAATTGTAAGATTGTTGCGTATTCACAGTTGTGCTGAATTTCGGCACAAGCAAACATACACAAAATTATTAAATTGCAGCACTCACTACTGCCCACACATACATTCATATATATATGTATATTTTACACAATTTTATGCGGTCCTACATTCACACTTTCAGCGCTCAACGTTCATTTAAATTTAAACGAAAGTGTGGGTGTGCGAACAAATACTTGTATTTGGCTTTATAGTACGAGCAAACCCAAATACGTTGGCAGTGGCTTAAATTAAAAATTTCATATTCAACATAAAATTAGAATGGATTTTTATTTTCTCCCACAATTGTATGCCATTGTGTGGCCATAATGTTTTCTATTGTTCTAACTCTGACATTTGCCTACTTTCGGGCGCATTCACTGGCTCTTTGTGGTGGATGTGTGAGCCGATGTGACACCAGCGGTGTTGGTGGCACCATTTCACATCGTTATGTGACCATTGTATTTGTGTGTGATATTGTGTGTGCTTTGGCAACATTCATAAATTTATACATTCCAACGGCGTTGTTTGATGTTGACTAGCAAATATAAGTATTCCAGCTTGCATTGCCCGATATATGGCTCGTGTGGACGTAACCGTGTAGGTGTCTGTGCCAGTTTATTGATAGTGAGTGGAGTAGAATACAAATAAAAATGTGAAAATCACGGCTAACTTGCAGTGACTAGTGCCAGTTTGCAGGACCGTGAATGTGCGCGCCACTGCTGGCTGATTAACTCTCTATGTGGGTTACGGCTGATTTATGCTAATAAATTAGTATCCGATTTAATTCAGGCGAGATTTTGCAACGTGATTCATTTAAATTCACGACAGCATTGTAATTAAAGCCGCTGCTGCATCACTCATAATAACATAAGTATGACAAACAATGGGCATTATTTAGCGGCGAAAATATGGCAGCGTTTTTAATCACTGAAATATAACAAAATTACTAATTCCTTGCTGAATAAGGCCACTTCATGGCTAACTTATATAGCACCACCAAATAGCATGACTTGATAAATTACCTCTTCGCTAATTTCTTTACAGCAAATTAGAAGAATATTGCGGCTGCTTCCATTAGTGTCACAGCCATGGAAAATCGCAAGTAATTAAAACTTATGTCAGGCGAACTGTTGTCAGATAAGCCAAAAATATTCTTATATTAAATTTCAAGCAATAAGATGCTGCAGTGCATATAATGAACTTAACAAACACCCTAAAAGTGTGCATTGTTAGTTCCGAAATTGAACAGTTTTCATTTGAAATGGTCGTCGTAGCTATTATGGTCACGTGAAACACATAAACTTTGTAATTTTCCATATTTTAACAAAAATCATGTTTAATGCGCGCTGACGGACATTAACTTATAGCATTTCTTATCGAACTCTGTGTATGCTCGAAACGATTGGTAAAGTGTACGAAAGCATTGTAAGGAACCGTTGGGAGCTAGCAATCCAAAAAGGCGGCGGTTTATCAGAGAGACAATACTATAATAATAGAATGCGCGTTCCTCATTATCTGATATACATATGTATATTGTAATGAGTTATTTTCAAACGAGGAAATTGTTATTCGACAAGGACGAGGGTACTCAAAGCTACACTCCCTCCAATGGAATACCGCAAGACTCGGTTTTAGGAACACTACTATGGAACCTGATGTACAAAGGGGTGCCTAAGGATACATCAACCAAAAAATGTTAAAATAATCGCATATGCGGATGACCTCATATAGCTAGTAGTGGCTAAACATCTGGATGACCTTCGGCTCAAATGCAATGACTACTTAAATGGCTTGCGCCGATGGTTTCCTGTCATGAGTCTAGAGCTGGCTGAGCAGAAAACAGAAGTCTTGCTCATAAGCTCCAGGAAAATTGAAGAAAAGATATCACTAACCATAGGGGAATGTGAGATTATTTCATAACCACAGTTGAAGTACCTTGGTTTAATAGTGAACTCAAGACTCAAATTCAAGGAGCACTTAGAAAATGACATGCGACAATGCGACATGTAAAGCAAATATAATCTATAATGATTACAAATAAAGGCTGCGTATGTTCCAGTCGACGAGCTAAGGTAATAAGATCAGTTATAATGTAAGCGGCTCCAATATGGATACAGACGCTAGACATAAAATCATATGCCTGATCAAATAACACAGAGTACAGGTTTTTTTTGCAATATGCGTGTTAAGTGCTTTCCGGAAAATATCAAAAGACGCCAATGAGGTAGCAGTCAGTATGGCGACGATTGACATCCAGGGAGACCAATTTGCGCGAATATACAACTTGTCAGAGACATCTACCGCAGCAGAAAGAGAGGAGAAAATCGAAAGCACCACAATGTGACAGCAACGGTGGCAAACTTCATGCAAAGGACGGTGAACAGACTGATTTGTCCGGTATGGATAGATAGACAACAAAAGAACCTGGATTTCCACCTGACACAAATACTCAGTGCCCATGGATGCTTTAGAAGCTACCTATTCAAATATCGTCATGACTTTTGTACATATTGTCCGACGTGTACAGAGTGTAAAGAAGACTCTGAACACGCACTCTACCGTTTCCCCCGGTTTTCAAGTATAACGAAAAAGCTGAAAATCACCTTACGAGGTAGTCTCATGATGGACAATATTAGTGCGCTTATGTGCGAGTCCTCTATGAAATGGAAAGCTGTCAGCGAAGCGGCAGCTCTAATTATGACAAGATTGAGACATTTACCAAATATTCGGCGTCAGTCAGTCCGTACAATAGAGTAGACTTAAATGTCTTCTGCTGCCTTATGAAGTAATAATTTCTCCAGTGGTCCCATAGGAGATACATGAGATGGGAGTAGGTTAGGTTAAGCGGATTAAAGCCACTCAATCTGGCTTTCGATGCTCCGACCTACTATAGAGAAACAAGTTGCTTTGCTTTTTACTTTTAGGAGTTTGCTTAGAAAATAGTCTGTTATGAATATGGAGGTGATAAATGATTAGCATGACTGGCATTCTCAAAACTGACAATGACACTTTATGAAAACAATTACAGCTTCTCTTTTTATTGAAAAATATATCCAATTGGAAAATTATAATAATTGTCATAGTCATGTTCAAAGTTGTCACCGGACTACTGAAACCTGTTTAAAATATTGAAATAAGTTAACAAAATATTTTGGTTTCGTCTTTCCATTAATAAAATTGCAAGCATACATAAGTACCGCCTTCATTAATTGAGAGACAAATTTTTAAGTATCAGTAGTCTACTTATTCTGAACGTAAGCATAAACTACTAATGTGACCTAAATTAGGTTCATGTGAAGAATATATACAACGATTTAAGGGAGTTATGTGAAAAGTTCGATGGTGGAATGTTGCTAGTTTTGTTATGTAAAGTACGAGAGCGGACTGATAAGCACTTAATCACTAGACCGAATGGCGCTTGTATGCTGCATTCGGTGAATTCTCTTAAAGAGCTGTACTAAAGAGTTAGAGAACTGTGGAATCGTACGACATATCGATAAACCGCAGGTTAAAGACACGCACGATAGCAGAAACGTTACGAGTCTGAAAAGACTATGTGCGTGCATGAAATATTGAGCATAATGAAACTCCCAGCGTAAAAAGTACCGCGTTTGCTCACTTCGGATGACAAGCGGAATCGTGGAACGACTTTGCAGCAATCTGTGACCCTGTTTAATTGCAAAATAAACGAGTTTCTGCGTCGTTTCATGATATTGTATAAAATGTGTATCGACTGGTTTACGACAGAGACTAAGAAACAGTCGAAATAGTGCACTTTACCCAACAAAGCTACTTCCTAGAAGGTGGAGACTGTCATACATCTCTATACCCTCTCACAATGATTCAAAAGATGTGATCTACGTCATCTAACTGGAGAAAATATTGAAAGTCGCATTGCTTAACTATCCGGAATCATTGTGCCGACTCGTTGCAAAATTTATTAAAAAAGCCCACATTTGGAGGACTTCAAGCGTGGTGTTCTTATACCACTAGTCACACCTCCATCCACGTCGTCACGATCACCCAGAATTCGACTTAGGATACGGACGTCCACCACGTTCCTCGTATTCGATTTGAGTCAGTGGGACTTGTTTTGGTTTCAAAACTTGGAAAAGGCTCTGCTGGGCTCAAATTTTAAAGTGATTGGAGCAAATCTGGTTAAGATATAACAAGTTTAAAGCGGACTATGTTGCGAAATAAAGCACTACTTCTCAAAATTTCTACTCTGAAGTTAAGGACTTATGGGACTACCCTCTTAAATCAACATTCACCCTTCTTAAATCAATGTTATCTACGAAATAGTTAAATAGAAATATTATAGTATTAAAGTAACCAAAAGCTGTTACGGCTATTGTTGTTCGCAATAATAGTTTTGTGTATAGACACACGTATTTATACAGGCGGGGACATTTTCTTTCTATTCTTTTTCAATACATCTTGAACAATGCTTGTTTCATTCCATGAGCTTGGAGCCTTCCTTAGCGTTTCCTTTGTATGTTTTCCTACATTCGTTTCTGTAAATATTCACTTTTGGCAATGAAAAGTAATGATGCGAAGAAGTAAACGTACTATGCATAATATATATTTGTGTGTTTTTGTATTCTTATATTCTGTACTTTTGTTATTACATTTGCTTGTAATATAAATAGATTCGAAATATACAAAATAACGATTCGCAATGATGCTTAACTTTTATATAACTGGATTCCTCAGAAGACATAAGCTAATTATTTAAGAAATGTACTGAATTGAGGAAAAGTTCCTTATTCGAATCTTACAAATGCAAAGTTTTGTAATTTTGTATACTTTTAACAAATTGTAAGCTGAAGTCCATAGTAAAATTCGTTAAAGAATACTTCAAGAAATTGCAAGGGGTGTCACTAGCATTTATCCTATATGTTTCGTACTAAAACTTAAGCTTTGAATGACATGTTAAAAAAGTCTCTCGGGCTATTAGTTCATGAAGTATAATATTTAACCGATTTAATGCTATGAGAGTTTGATTGATACAGCCTTGTTCGTTTGTGTGATATGCATAAATTAAACATATTAAGGTTCGGAGTCTGTCTCAATTTTCAAAAAATGCTAAACTTCGGATGCCCTTCCGTACTTCGTGCCCTGTAACACACAGGAGTTTTATATCGAAATTTGTGATTTAATAGCCCTTTATAGGCCTCTGCCCAACGGCATTTTGTAGACGATATTTTTTGGCAATAGCAACCTCCTCAATATGGCAAGGAATACAAGAACCAAGTTTCATCAAGATATTCTAGTGTTTACTCATCTCATCGTGACAATAGAAAGACCAAAAAAAGTCGCCCAGAATTCAAATCGCATCGTCTTATCGATCACATACAAATACATTGGGGTGTTTTTTTTTAACTATTCATTTTTTTCAATCCCATCATGAAATTTCCTTAGAAATACCGTAAAAAAAAATTGCCTGAAAATTTTAGCCCTTAGTATTAACATTAAGAACTGAATCAAAGCATGTAAAAATTTTCCATTGAAAATACACTACAATCGTGATTTCAAATTACCACAGCTCAGAGGCATTTTATGGCATCGCTTTGACTTTAGACACAAATTCCTCAGAATTGAACAGTCTACAAAAGTACCTAATGCGACAAAGTCGACACTCATACCGGCGATTTAGTACGGGGCTCTAAACCAGAATTTTCCACGAAATTCGAATTTTTTTGTATTTGTCTCGTAAATGACAAGAGCTATAGATAAAATGTAAGTTACAAACTTATAGAAAATTTTATTAGTGTTAAGACCACTGACTCCGAATTTCGGTAGTAAATTTTAATAATTTCGACTCGTTATTGGATCGTATATCTTTCCATGATGAAATGGCAAACCTTACTGAAGAGAAATATCAAAAAAGCGGGAAAAATATGGCGTCGCTTGCTGTATCCATTGGTCTACTTTTGTAGAGCTATTAAAAACCCTATACTACATATAAGCAAACAATAGTAAGACTTTTCAAGTTAAATTTCTCGCGAAACCCACTCGTCGAAATATTTTTTTTTCTGGGTTGGTATGACTGTCAGTGACATCTGTACTAAATGTCACATCCAATCAATCAGAAGTGTTTAGTATACTCTCGAATTTCCGAAGTACATAAAGTACATTTGGCGTTTTATCATTATAGTTCGTGGTTGCTAATCTGGATAATCTGGTAACCTTCCTTCAGAGCCTGATTTCGTTTTTATTATCTCGAACTTAATTTTATCCCAATATTTTCATTGGTATTTGATTTACATATTACGTAGTAAAATAAGTAAGGAAGCTCCAAGTCCGGGTGCAAACGAACATTTTATATTCTTGCAGCTTGCAAGGTGCAAAACGTCCAACAGAGGATCGGAATCAGTAAAAAGTCATCTATGTGTATTCGGTACCTTGGAACGTGAACATGTTTTGTTGGATTTGGACAATTTATGGTCATAAGGTGGCATATACTAAAGGCACTAGTGGCGCAAAGGTTTATTCCGCTATATTAATTGCTTTTGTACACTGGAAAGTGAAGAATAAAATAGAATTTAAAATTGGGTTCTATGGCAAATAGGCGTGGTTGCAGTCCGATTTCACCAATTTTCGCACCACTGCATATGGATGAATATGGAAAGAATGTCACATATCAAATTTTGTTGAAATCGACCGGGCGAGTCTGGGGATATAAGATTTCACCTAAAAGTTTACAGTACCATGTCCATTTTTTACTCCGTCCCCGTAAAGCCTTTTCATACCATTTGTGGTGTACCACTTTATGTCTCTGTTGTATGGGGTTATTGATTTATAGTAAGTTTTTAACAGTATGAGTAGTGCACGAGGTTATCTTCCGATATCATCCATTCTTCGATTTTCTGGACCAATTTAGTTTTTGTAGCTGAATTGTTTTGGATGATATTTACATTAAAGCAATTGTAAGGCGGGACAGGCCAACTTTTTCAAAATTTTTAGCCCACAAGTGACCCTTGCTACTGCGATTCCCTCAACCAAATTATAGCTCTTTATCTTCATTTGGTGCTTAGTTATGCCATTTTATAAGTTTTTGTTTATTAGCGGCTCGTGCGCGTGGCAGTCGTCCGATTGATCCTGATTATTTGTATATACATACATATATAACCCTGTATCTAACTCGATTAGTTTTAGGTGACAGAAAGAATCGTTAGGTGAACAAAACTATTATACTCTGTAGCAAAATGTTATAAGAGTATAAAAATTATATTTAAATTGTTTTCAAATTTTATTAGCAAATTGTCAAATGATTTTATTACCTTTTCCATTTTGTCTTCGTTGTTCATTGAGAGCAACGCGAAACACTAACGCAAAATGAGTCTCGTGCCGATGAAGAGTGCTCACCTGGTTTGGGAATTCTTACCTGCATAATGCGCACAAACCTATATGTATGTATGTATATGTAAATGCTGCATTTGTATTGAACCAATTTGAAAACAGTTTTGTATGTGCAAATACATATATACATATGTACATATGCGGCATGCATGTTGTCGATGCATTTGCTTTTGTTGTGTTTGCTGCCCTATTACCTTTCGGTGTCGTCACTTTGCACTCGGTCGCTTGTCCTTAATTTCGTTTTCGCTATTTCATCAGTCTAACTAGCCACCTCTGCCAGACCATTTACCCAACTCAACTCTCCACGTTTACCGTATTTACTTATCAACCGGTGTTGACCTGACGTGCATGCATCCATATACGTGTGAGTCTCAATTGTATATCACTATATTTACTCACAAGCGCGCTCACACACGTGCATAAATATATTCGTACGCAAATACGTAAATGTCACTCCCTTTTGGTTAATATTCTTTTGCTTTATTGCATTGTTATCTTGCTGCAGTTGTCGTTGTTGGCGTTGTTTGTGGAGTTTTTGTGTGTGTTTCACATTTTACCGTTGTAACCGCATTTGTATTTATTGTTATGGCAGGAAAAGCAACAGCACCACCAACATGAACAACAAAAAAACACACATAAGTGAGTTATAGCTTTGTGAAGCAGTTTGCTTATGTCGTCTATGAGCCATTCAGATGTTTGTGTTTCATTCCATGTTGTTGTTATTTTTGTGGCCCACTGCAGCTGTGTTGTCTGCAGTGACCCAGTAACACCGAAATTGCAAAAATGAATTCTGCATAAATGCACCCCATTTGACCCAAATACAATTTAGGCACACACATGTGCGGTATGTGAGTACGTGGGCACGGGAAAACTTGGAGCAACTTTTGCATTTGAGCAACACCAACAACAACAACAACAGCAGCAGTAGCAACGACAACGTCAATAAGTGCACGAAACAACGATAAAAGCAGCGGTGGCACATCAGCGGTGGCGAGAGTGACATTTTAATGTTGGCGTAAAAGTGTAAAAATGCTTTGAATTATGAATGTTGCTCGCATACACACCAACACAACGAAAGAACCGAGTACGTACATGAGGCGGTTTGAATGAGCGGGTTTATAAACATATAGATATTTAGCATACGGTCAGATTGTTAAGTGCAAATTTAATTTAAAGTTCAATACTATTGATTTTTCGTGGTTGCTTGGGAAGCAAAAGCGCCGATTAAATGGGCTCGTAATTGTGTGCAGACTGCAGCAGTCGTATAAAGGAGGTCATTCATGAAATATATAGCTTATGTGAAATAACTTTTCAAAATAATATTGGTAAATATACACACTAATATTGTGACTTGAGTATGTATGCACGAATGTAAGTCACGTCAGGACAAATTTAACACTCTTCAGCTCTTTAGGCTGCTTTAGTGAAATGTTTTAGGGCGAAGCTTTTTTGGAGTGCTACAAACACAAAACAAAAAGTATTTTTGTTGCAAGATCTATACATAGTATAAGAATGGAAACAACAAGTAAGGTAGGGCTAAGTTGGGATGTAACCTACAAAGACCACGAATTTCCTTCTGGTGCTGGGAAAACTTTATATTAAGTTCCCAGGTTTTCATAAAGTACTTCACATATAATCATGATTGGCGACTAAGGTCAGCCAGATGTTCAAGGACCCTGATGTTAGTTGTATGGGATCTAGGTCAAGTTTTAACCCAATTTTAAATATTTTAGGCACAAAGATGCACCGTTCACTTGGGGCTAGTCATTTAAATCATCACGATCATCATAATTGTGAGTTTGAGTTCGACTTATGTATACAATCATCACCACCAACTTTTTCATTAAATTGTATATAGTACTTGTATATTTTTTTCAAGTTTAACACAAAACAAGAAAAGACATTAACTTCGGCTGCACCGAAGCTAATATACCCTTCACAGGTGTATGGCTTTCAGTAACTATGTGTTCAGTTTGTATGGAAGCTATATGCTATAGTAATCCGATCTGAACAATTTTTTCTGAGATTATGTCATTACCTTAAGCAGTAATCCATGTCAAATTTCGTGAAGATACCACGTCAAATGTGAAAGTTTTCCATACAAGAACTTGATTCCGATCGTTCAGTTTGTATGGCAGCAATATGTTATAGTGGTCCGATATCGGCCGTTCTGACAAATGAGCAGCTTCTTGAAGAGAAAATGAAGTTTGCAAATTTTCACAACGATATCTTAAAAACTGAGGGACTAGTTCGTATATGTACAGACGGACAGACAAACAGACGAACACGGCCAAATCGACTCAGGTCAACATACTGATCATTTATATATGTATATACTTTATAGGGTCTTCGACGCTTCCTTTTGGCTGTTACAAACTTCGTGACAAACTTAATATACCCTGTTCAGGGTATAATTATGTATTTATTTTAACCACTCTTATCTGATTTGCATTAAGTTAGGTGCGTTTGAAAGAGGCAGAATATATATTTAGAATGCTGCAAATTCAATAGATAAATCACCATGTTATATGATTGTATATGCTTACTAATTACACAATTTTGGCTGCTTTTCTCTAATACTCGTAGTTTACTCTAAAGAGCACATTCCAGCACAATCGCGGTATGGTATTTTCTTCTTTAGAGTACTACGAAACTTAGTGCAATACGCTTGTAGTGTTTTGCGTAAACACAGTCCACAGAAGCTTCGTTCAAAGTATCTTAAATAATTTACAACCTTCATGGTATCGTTTCAGCGCTATTAACCAACAAATTGGCAAACAAGCAATTTTGTTCAATCAATTAACCGCCAATAATTAACTCAATTTCAGTTGATAGCATAAAGCACAATCAACAAAAAGTATTTTTGTTGCAAGATCTATACATAGTATAAGAATGGAAACAACAAGTAAGGTAGGGCTAAGTTGGGATGTAACCTACAAAGACCACGAATTTCCTTCTAGGTGCTGGGAAAAACTTTATATTAAGTTCCCAGGTTTTCATAAAGTACTTCACATATAATCATGATTGGCGACTAAGGTCAGCCAGATGTTCAAGGACCCTGATGTTAGTTGTATGGGATCTAGGTCAAGTTTTAACCCAATTTTAAATATTTTAGGCACAAAGATGCACCGTTACTTGGGGCTAGTCATTTAAATCATCACGATCATCATAATTGTGAGTTTGAGTTCGACTTATGTATACAATCATCACCACCAACTTTTTCATTAAATTGTATATAGTACTTGTATATTTTTTTCAAGTTTAACACAAAACAGGAAAAAACGTTAACTTCGGCTGCACCGAAGCTAATTTACCCTTCACAGGTGCATTTCTTTTAGTAACTATGTGTTCAGTTTGTATGGAAGCTAAATGCTATAGTAATCCGATTGTAATAATTAATTTCGTCGATTACATTATTATCTTAAGCAGTAATCCACGTCAAATTTCGTGAAGATACCACGTCAAATGTGAAAGTTTTCCATACAAGAACTTGATTTCGATCGTTCGGTTTGTATGGCAGCTATATGCTATTGTAAGCCGATCTGAACAATTTCTTCGGAGATTACATTGTTACATTAGAATATAATGCATACCAAATATCGTGAATAGATCTTGCCAAATGCAAAAGCCAAACAAGAACTTGATTCCGATCGTTCAGTTTGTATGGCAGCTATATATTGTAGTCGTCCAATATCCGCAGTTCCGACAAATGATCAGCTTCTTGAAGAGAAAATGAAGTTTGCAAATTTTCACAACGATATCTTAAAAACTGAGGGACTAGTTCGTATATGTACAGACGGACAGACAAACAGACGAACACGGCCAAATCGACTCAGCTCAACATACTGATCATTTATATATATACTTTATAGGGTATTCGACGCTTCCTTCTGGCTGTTACAAACTTCGTGACAAACTTAATATACCCTGTTCAGGGTATAATTATGTATTTACTTTAACCTCTCTTATCAGATTTGCATTAAGTTAGGAGCGTTTGAAAAGGCAGAATATATATTTAGAATGCTGCAAATTCAATAATTCAAAATCATCATGTTTTATGATTGTATGTGTTTACTAATTACACAATTTTGGCTACTTTTCTCTAATAGTTCACTCTAAAGAGCACATTCCAGCACAATTGCGGTATGGTATTTTCTTCTTCAGAGTACTAGGAAACTTAGTGCAATACGCTTGTAATGTTTTGCGTAAGCACAGTCCACAGCAGCTCCGTTCAAAGTATCTTAAATAATTTACAACCTTCATGGTATCGTTTCAGCGCTATTAACCAACAAATTGGCAAACAAGCAATTTTGTTCAATCAATTAACCGCCAATAATTAACTCAATTTCAGTTGATAGCATAAAGCACAATCAATCGCCCGCAGCTAGAACGAACAATCAGTCGAGCAAAATGGTGAACTGAGAAACAACATCACATGACAGGGTTCGTGATGGAAAAATATACATATGTTTGTATATTAAAGTACATACAAACACGTAGTACTTTTTCAACTGCTTTGCTGTCAAAATATTACTCGAAAGTTGAATTATTTGAAATGAGTTATAAAATTGTACTTTTCTCTTTGAAAATTAATTTACTTTAATACACATTTTTATTTAAATTCTCGCTTGCTTGACCGAATCATTTCGAAGTGGAGAAAGTTCCATTTGGAAACACGAGGAATGAAATTTAACAAAATATTTCATTAGGCTAGAGTGAGTGGCTTTAGACCCTTTCTTGAGAGAAGATTTAATTTAGAGAATGTAAATTGAAATTTATTTTGAATACAAAAATGGCCTGCTGCTAGAATCATTTAGCGATATACATATGTATTTACATACTCCTTGAGATTTGATTTGGTGCTTTAATTAATAAATAACTAAAGAAAACTTTTCTAAGTGGATAAGGATGGTAATTGTTTAATAAAATAAGTACAAATGGTTTAAGTATTTACAATTTCATAATTAATTTTGGTACATTTTAAACTATGTTATCGGTTATCAATACTCATATGTTCTCCATGTGGGTCCCTAGTAGTTATTGGTTTTACCGTTAGTGTTAGTATAATAGTGTTTGTAGCTTAAAATACAAAAGTCTCGCCTTTGACAGAAAAATTTTTAAAGAAAGGATACAAGGACAAAACACAATAAGTGTTTCACAATAGTAGTGACATATAGCCTAAAATTGGGAAATAAAATAAAAACATAAAAAGGATAAACAGAACGAAAAAGCTGACTGATCTGTTCGGAAATCAAACGTGGACAGAAGAATACTAAAATAAGAGAAACCATTTCAAACAGATTTCATACCGAATAAAAAGATACGACAGAAGCTAATTACCTTTACTCTGCAACTGATCAAGCTGACACAAAATTTCGCGGAATTCTTCATAAATATTTTTTTGATAAAGACAAAAATTGTTCTATAGGACTGTGGTTTTCAAAAAGTTTGGAAAAATTGGCAATTCTGTATTACGTATTTGTACAATTTCCCTTAGTCTATCAACATCTCAAGTTTTAGAGAGATATTTAAAGCGATTTGACTGTTTATCAATATGGATATGTACAGACCGTTAATATCCTATGCATGATAGATATCTTCCAGTGATAGAAGATTAATCCAAAGAAATATGATTTTCGGTGAGATTATGATTATTGATAATTGTACTCTTGCGGCATGTTGCTATAGAGTATAATAGTTTGGTTCACCTAACGGTTGTTTGTAAAAGTAATCGAGGTAAACATAGGGTTATATATATATATGGGCCATTCCATCAATTGGCGACATGGTTTTGTACCCGTGATTCTCCGATTTTGACCAAACTTTAGAATATCATAATATAGAGAAAATGCAAAGTTGTCGCTATACGGCGCATATTTTTATGAATGAATGAATGAAGACACTGATTTCTTCATTAATTCAAGTCTAAGAACACAATTTACATATTTACCTCCTACACACAACCTTCTAAGCGAACAGACTGCGCCGTATAGCGACAACTTTGCATTTTTTTTTGCTGTTCATGGGATCAGAGTCCCATACTTTTGAACACTGATTCTTATGTAGAATTTAACGAGGAATCGAATGGAAAAGTCAATTTTGAAAACAAGTTGAGGGAAAAGCACAAAAAAACGGATTTTTGGAAAAAAATGTGAAGTGAGCCGGATGTTTCTAAATCCTGTTATGAATAAAACACGCTCTCTTATTTGCATGGGGATAACTCATATATTGCGGTAAAAAGTCACCCCGAATTTCGAAAATCTTTATATTAAGTATATAGGGGCTAAGGGAATTATTGGTCTGATTCAACTTATTTTGTGACGCACATACTGTACCAATTACAGCTTTATACCTTCATTTATTGCTTAATTATTGCACTTTATGTGTTTTTGGTTAATGACGAGTTGTGGGCGTGGCAGTGGTCCGGGAACGCCTATCTATGAACTCAAGCTTTTTTTGTACTAAGGAACCCACATAGCAAGTTTCATCAAGTGATCTCAATTTTTACTCAAGTTACAGCTTGCAGGGACGGACGGACGGAAAGACAGTCAACCGGATTTCAACTTTTCTCGTCACCCTGATCACATATATATACATAAGCCTATATATCTCTCTTAGTTAGGTGAAAAAAACTGTTACAGATATAATACGCTGTAGCAACTGTTTGCGCAATCCAATAAAATAAATACATACGTCAACCAACTTAAGCTACAAAAACTAAATTCGCTCAGGACAAATCCTTTGAAACCCCTACCAATACTGTAAAGGTTGATGAAATCGGAAGATAACCCTGTCCGCATAGGCTTTAGGCTTTACATATCTCCATAGGAAAAAGTCTGTGTGATACCACACGATCTTGGTGGCCAATCGACCGGTCCAAAACGTGAAATTATCTGGTCAGCGAAGTGTTCTTTCAATAAATCTGTTGATTGATGAGATGTTGGGAGGTGGCGCCATATTGTTAAAACCAAATGTCAGGAGATCACGAACTTCAATTTCAAGCATCAAATAGTCGGTTATCATGGCGCGATGATTTCAACGCCTCAAAACCACACCAAACCGGTTTTTGTTCTTGGTCAAATAGAAGCTCTTGAATCTCTTCATGTTGCTCTTCGTCCCAAATGCGGAAACACCTAAATAGCAAACATATAACATCCGGGTGACTTTATACCATATGATTGTTGATAGTATGTGAGGTACTTGCTGAATCTCGGTGTGTATTTTATTAGTATGTGGTATCTTAATGGTATGTAATATTGGCAAAAATAAATAAAATAAGTCAATACTAACCCCAAGTCTCATAGCATATGTATTCTATGATTTGATTGATAATAATTTTGGGTTTTCTAACAAGCTTTATGTCGAATATGTCGGTTAGTGTAAGTGTGAAATTAAAAGGTGAATTTTGTCTATTTCATCTTCTTTAAAGACGCATTTGAGGATATAAGAGCTGAATCGAAGTAGGCTCTGATGGCCATCACGAAGGAGGATTTTTCCAAGTGCTATAATGACTGGAAAAATCGTTGGCATAAGTGTATTGCGACGGGAGGGGATCACTTTGAAGAAGATGAAATGGACAAAATTCACTTTTCGATTCGATCACAGTAGTATATGCTTGGATTCCGATCTTCTGATAGACGTTTTGTACCTTAATTTATTTTCTTGGCTTTGATTCGTAGCAAGAGTATAATCGTTCATTAAATTTACTATAACATGGAATTTATTTTCGGTTACTGTGCTTAGTGTTGTATACAAAAATAATTTCTATTCAGATCCCCAAAATTATATCAACAGTCCGCTTGGTAAAGATGTGATACATTCAATTATGAGCATTATCAAAAGACCTAAGAGAACTCGTTTATTTGAAGTGGTCGGCCTCTTTCTATCGGCCCTTAATTTTTTAGTCTTGTAGAACTGCAGTTATAGCTTCATAAATCGATTTCTTGCCAATGGTCAATCTGGTTGAAAATCATATAAGTTACTCTTTTCAACATAATACTCAGTATTGAAATTATTCGTTACAGATTTAGTTTAAGAATTCAGTTACTCAAACAAATATACCGCCTAACGAAATGTAGGCATGCATATGTACATAAATTATACATTTGGCCCAACACACCCATATATGTAAATCACACTACTAACTGTGTGCGCTTTGTACTCGCACTTGCCCCACTAACAATGCATATTTGCACCACTCAAGTGGCATTTGCAGTTACAATTGCCAGAGTTTACGGCGGTTTGTAGAGCCAACTGTTCCTATAACCAACAACTCTTCCGCTAACACATAACCATATCCCCATATAGCAAAGGGCGTAAGTGTGTGTACTCAGAAGCAAAGTCAGAGGCGCAAATAATACCGGCATTCCCATTTGCGTTAGCATGGCCCTCTCATCGTAGACAACACACCACTGAGAGGGAAGTTAGCTTTTTACCATTTGCTCGGTGCCAAAAGGCAGGCATTTAAGCGGTTGTGCAGAGGGGTTGGTAGACGCGCAGAGCTGCCAGGCAAGCCGGGCACGATGACCTCATTTGGATGCACTCGTTCGTTTTTGCACAAACTCGCTCATCCGTTGGCATATCTGTCGCCCGAACGTCGCGGCCACCCTCACTGGCTACACGCTCTCGACCCGTTGACTCGCTGCTATTGCTATTGCAATTTATCGACCCCAGCTCTGCGCTGTGAAGTGTTGTTGCTCGGCGGCCTGTAGTTTCGTGTGGCGCCGACTTCGCTGGCATCATATCACGCCGAATTAGGTTATATTGGCAACACTGATTTAAAACAATACTGCCACTCATACCCACATGCAAATTTTCATACCGGCCCATTGACAAATGTGTAAACCTCCCGAACATCTTTCTAGTTTTTCCAAAATTGGGGTGTAGCAGTGCAGCTTGTGTATATTTGGCGTAGTTCTGGTACGAAAGCCCGCCGGCTGTCGGCTGTTTGGTCGCCGATTACTGGTTCGTGGTTCAAGCATTTTTATTTTGTAATTGTTTTTGTAATCCTATACTACTTTACAGACACTTGCAGTATAATATGAAAATGTGTGCATTACCACAAAGTTGTACATATGTATCCGGTCGATACCGGTTCATACTAAAGCGCTTTTTCTCACAGAAATGCGTGGTGTTGGTGTTGTTGGAACTGGTTGAAATTTTTTAACCTACATGACGAACGGAAACGAAATGTAAATTTGTTGAATAGAGAACGTTATACTACTTTGAGTACGATTCAATTTAATAACAACTGAATCTTGTGTTCTGCTACCTAGTGGGCTAAAAAATCAAAGCGGATTGATTGTCTGCCAAGGTCGATAATTATAATATTATAATATATTCAATTAAAGCTTTCGTGAATAATTTTAATTTATTTTATTACTTTATTTGTCCGATTACTATTTTAATGAAAATAAGTTATGATAACCCTTTTATCAGTTAGCTACATTATTTTTATGTTATATCGACTAAAACCGATATTTATCGGTTAGTTGCATTGCGGTTAGCGGACCAGTACCATTTCTAAAACCAGCGGTGTCGAAACCGATTCAAGTACAACTATTGGTGTTCGCTTTGAGGGTGCGACATTCAAATCGGTAAGTATAAGCGCCTGTCTACTCGTAGGATATTTCTTGATAATTTTGCTATGAATACTGCTGGTAATGTTTGTAACTAGGTTTATGGGTCGATTGGGTGCAAAGCGAATCGTGAACGCCAAACAATTAAGGGAAATGTTGCAGCAAAAGTGCGAAAGCACAGGAAAAAAGCAAAGGGGTGTGTAAGCAAGTGATATGTGTGCGTTCATCAGATAAAGAAGAAGTGTCTAAGAAACAAAGTGCTTAAAATTTATGAAAAATTGCGATTGCAGTGGAGAATACTGATGGACTAAGGAATGAAAAACTAAGAGAAAACGGGTTCCAAACAGAGAGTAAATGAGTATGAATATGTAACTATTTGCAATACTAATAGTAGGTAATAAATAGACCGAATTTTTTGTTAATCTAAAAATGTTGCATATCAAAGAAGGCAATTGAATCGAAATTTATGGGATATGAAAGGCAATTGAACTGAAGTTATTTGTTATGTATGTATGTATGTGAGACAGCGTAATATTTTCATATTTCGCAATCGTCAGAATATGTTGTCTAATATTTCGTTGAATGAGTTGAGTAAATTTGGTGGCAAGTAAAACTAGTAAGACAATTTCTACGTAATGCTATTTTCCAAAATGTTAAATAATTCAAATGACATAAAGTGTGGAATGAGCGCATATGTTTTCTGGGTACCTAATAGAATAACCAAATATGAAGGCTTTGACCCATTGATTTTGATTTAAATTTACGTCCAGTACTATTGAGATAATTACAGCAAAAGCTAACGAAACTACGTTTTTTAATAAATTTTTGGATCATATGATTCTTCTCTCGAATTTTCATATATGTACATATTTTCTTTATAGAATTATGATGATGGATGGTTAAGGGTATCATATGAAAGTGATATTTGAAAAATTGTTTGAACTTTCAACTATTGTATGGTGTATGCTCTACAGTCACGACAAGTACAAATTTGAGATACATATATGCATACTTAAGATATAATATTAGCTCTCTACGATTCCTCATTTCTCTGCTTTCTTTCCGTGCTCACTTATCAAAAAAATAACTTTGAAGAAAAATGTCGCGAAAATTTCACTGAAATTTTCATTACTTTGTAAAAATGTCTGCAGAAAATCCAATTTTTTTTCTTCGTCCAAGTTCTAAGATAAGATTTCAACGTATTTTATTTCACTTTAGACGATCCTGTAAGGAGTTATCCTGCCAATGCGGGTGCAACTTTTTTCGAGGAGTTACCAGAAATGTTGTCGCAATGGACGAGTTTAAAACATTTTGTTTACAAAAATTTCAGAACTTCTTTGTTGATAATGTATGTTGATATCCGTAATAATAAAAAATTCTAATTAAATATTTAATTTTTTGTATGAGAAAAAAATTATTGAAAATTGACAATTTTTTAACCGAGGAAACCTATGTAAACCCTTTAGTGGTATAACCGCTATCAGTTTTATTATTGTGAATGGCTCAAATGACAAATAAAAATGGAAATTTCTTATGTTTCTTTAATTTTAAAAACTTAAGACCTAAAAGCATATACAATTTATTATTAAAAATAAAGCTAAGGCGCTACTAAATTTTTTATTGACACTGAAAAAATAAATTTTCCATCAAGAAAAAATCGTGGCGTTGCGCATGCGTTAGAGGACATAGAGGAGCTTGAACATCTTGTGTTCATTGTTTGATTGACCATAAATTAACTGCAGTATTGTTGTTCCTTATTGGGCATTTCAAATACGTTTTTGATTCATTGATGCGAGAATTATAAAATTATGAGTAAAAATTTATTGATATATAATTGGTATATTTATGTGGTAATGTTGATTGAATTTTATCACAATAAACCGTAAAATCAAATTGAAATTATAATATTGGGTAGTCGAAAAAGTCTTTTCGTATTTTTTCAATAAATTTCATTATCTCCAGTGTGAAAAAACGAAGAAATTCGGTATATTTTGAAATTTTTGCATTAAAAAGGGAAGAATGCCACGCAAGCTACCAATGAAATTTGTGAAATTTACGGAGACGTTGCTGTATCAGTTCAGGGAGCACAACAATGGCTCGTTAGCTTCCGTTCAAGAAATTTCTTAATTTTGATTTGCACTGGTGAAAGTTTTACATTTATGGAATAATGTCTCTAGCGGAAAAATGCAAAAAGTAGTCGACCAAAATGGTACATATTTGAAAATTTATTTATTAGTATGTATGAATAAAAAAAAATAAGTTGAAGTTTGATTAGAAATACGAAAAGACTTTTTCGACTACCAATATAACCTTTAAATTATTACATTTTTTTTGATTTTATTCTGCTTCAAATTGTATACATTCACTCTATGATAGTCAAATTCAAAATTTTCAAATCCCCAGATTTCAAATATGCTGACCTCAAAGCCTTTTTCCTTACTTTATGCCGAAAAAAAAAAGTCAATCTTTGACACACAATAGCGAAGGAGCACAATTTGGAGTTGGAAGAATTAAAAGTTTCCCGTTTACTAGAGCGAACGGAGAAGTGAAAATACTGACATAAATAAATGAATTTTTCTTAAGGGTTCTAGGGGGTTATATACAGTTAGAATTTTCAAAATCGACGTTTTTTTTAATGTACATATATTTAAGAATACACACAGAAAATTTTTGTATCGTTGCGGTGGATATTTTCGAAATCACACGTAAATTTGAAAATGCTTTCAGAGTGCTTGGAAGTGCAATGCCAACCACAAAATGCGTTTTTCTCAAAATGGTGTTTTAAAAGTCGGTGAGCAACATTACTCGAGAACAGCTAAACCGATTAGTCTCAAATTTAAACACGAGCTTCTTAGATATATTTTTTTAGTAATTAGGCGAAGATTCGTTGATAATATTTTATTTTAAACAATTTAAGGCCGAAATTTTGGCCAAAAAAAGATTTTTTTTAGAAAGCACAATTTTGTCAAAGGACTTTTTTGAGTATTTTTTCAATTTGTTTTACTAGATTTAATATTACTTTAACGAAATCCGTTTGCTTTTTTAATTTCAGAGTAGTCACCGTAAAACGTATTTTTTGAGAGGAGCTTCCTGAGATCAGCTGTAGTTCCTTTCCAAATAAATATTTTTACGGAGACTAAATCTTAAAATACAGTTTAAAAAAACTGTTATATGTGTAGAAATTTTTGGATCAATAAATTAAACATTTTTCCCAGAAAAAATTCTGAAAAAATCGTTTTTTCGGCCTTCTAACTGTATGTAACTCCTTAAGAGGTATCATATATGTATGTATATATAAACCCATCCTGGATGGCAGATTCTGAATTTAATTTTATTCAATTCAATTTCTGGTAAGTTGTTTTGGATATTACCATATTTCTTATGTAATTTAAACGATATTTTAAAAATTGTAAACTCAACGAGCACAATTTTGACAATTACTATTTATGTACTTTGATTTAATCGTGGCTGAGAGAAAACGAACTGTTAAATCAATATTGAGGTGAAGTAAGCTGGAAATTGTCCTTAATGAAGTTAAGAGCGGTAGCAACAGCAGGTACTTAACAGAAATTAAATTTGAATTTCAAAGTAGAGTGTTGAATAGATTTTCTTATTAAATGCTTATTATGCGACTAATTACTTTGTCCCGTCTTGCCTTAACCAAATGCAAACGACGCCGGGAGCAAAGCATTTGCACTGTAAAGTGAAGCCTGGCGGTAATTTTTTCACACAACTAAGCAGCCATCAAACCAATTCCCCTAGCCTCCCACTTGCCTTTGTGAAAATAAAAATAAACAAGAAAAGTGAAAAATAAAAAATTAAATTAATTTCACTGTTTGTGTTTGCTGAAAGGAATTAAATTACTCCGACAACACTTCGGTAGGTGCTTTATGCAAAACAGGCAACATGCATTCTTACTTACAAACACGCTTTTTCAAATACTCTTAAATGCACACTTACTGGCTGCACCTGCAACACGGCCACTCAGCCACTCAGCCCTCAGTCAAACTGTAAGCTATGGTCTTGCAGATGAGGTTGGGCGTCGAAGAATTTGTTTTAGCCACTAACAGCGGATGCGAAATCTTAGCAGAAGAAGCAGCAACAGCAGACAATATTTCAGCTGCACAAGTTAGGCAAGGGCAGCGAACTGTGCACAGGTTAACACATTTACCACATGCCACAGCTACTTACGTATGTGCATATTATCATTTTTCAAGATAACATGACACAGTAAATAGCAGCATTTTTTATAATATATGCAGAGTTGCTTCCTCAAAAGCAACGAAGTCATATTTGCTTCATACCATCCAACAAACTTCAAAAGCTGTGTAAAAACCCTGCCGGAAATCAAATTGATATAGTAAATTATGGAAAAGTTCACTCTGGTTTTCTAGTAAAATGTTTGCACGTGTTTCGAGCAGGCAATGAGTCTAAAGTTCTGAATGAAACATTATGAAGCAAGACTGAGTTAGTAAATGATTATTGTCAGCAGATTTATTCATCTTCACAATGCCAGCTTTCAAAAATTTAGTCAAAGGTGTCTAATTACTGTTTCCACTAAATTTGTCAGAAACAATTTCTAATCATAGCTTCGTATTTACTTAAAATATAGAACTCAAAACGTTAGAAAAAATGCAAATTTTTAATTTCAAATTAGCAAAATATTTGTCCGTCTGTATATATGCGTTCTTGTACGTCAGTATTTAAGGTATCATAAGGTAAAATGCACCTGTGAAGGATATTTTAGCTGCGGTTTAGTTAATGTGTTTAATACCAAATACCAAAAAACTCTACCTAAACTTATAAGGTATAAATTAAGTTCCCCAAATGTTAAAGAAAACTTATTTGTGAACGGTCTTGCATTTGTTATATGATTTTTTGCACACTGGGTGTTTTGCGCACATTTAAATCCTGAATATACGAGTATAAGCTTAAGCGTACTCAGATCCAGCTGGTACAATGAAAAATGTATATTGCCCAGAGTGAGCCAGTTGCCATCAACCACGCCACCAAATGCCGGCAGCTTGCAGTTTGTCAGCTTTGGCAGAGCTACATTTTCATATGCAATCGCCATTCACCATTTGACAACTACCCACGATTTAATCTGATATTCTTAAGCTGCAGGAGAACCAGTTGCAGTTGCTTAAATCGCTATGTTGGTTTACTTATGTCCACGATTGTTGTGCATTTGCAGGAAAAAGTGAGCAGTTGCTTGCATTTAATTGAAAATATTAAAAAAGTAGACGTTCGGTATTATTGTTTTACAAAAACAAAAAAAAAACCAAGAAGGCACACTACATTGAGATGAATTTTGGGCATCACAATATCAAAACTAATTTTATCCCGCAACACTTGCTAATTACTTCGTAGAAGAATTTTGTTTCACAATTTCTGTAAAGCGAGAAAATTGCGACCGACCACATTTGTAGCTGCAGTCAGCAACATAAAGTTAGCTTTGCATTGAAACACGTGAGAGAATAAAACGAAACGAAAAGTACAAAAATTATGCAGCAATATAAAAGTACATATGCAGTGCATTTCCACGTACATCTGTATATGTTTATGTGCGAATGTTTGATTGCAATCGCTTGAAGCACGATGGTTTTGTGGTTTTTCCCTCTAAAAGCAAGGCATCGCTCGTATGCTCTACACTTCAATCGCTGCCAAGAGTTCACCTCAACTTTCTTCCTTGTTTGTTATTGCTGTTACCGATGCTGATATTGTCGCCTCTTAGAGCTGGCACTTACCATCAACACTCGCCGCAGCCTTTGCCACTTTGCCATTCTGCGTTCGTTGTCCTTTGCCGAGTGGGCTCCCAGCCACTATTGTTGCAACTGATGTTGCCTGGTTGTTGCACGTTAAGTGCACGAGTCTGTGTTTGTATGTCTTTAGGTTAGTGTAAACATAAACATGCAGTATTAGTCGGAGGTGGGCGACTTCGCCAAGTGATGGTGGGAATCGGCGGCATGTAAAGCGACGGCTCGAGCGAGCTGGTAAATATTAAAAGTGACTAAAGAGTCACGTATGTTTGTTCCCGCTTACATGTGTGCTTACAAAATGTCTACTACACGCATTTGTGCAGTTTTAATGTGCATGCGTGTGTGTGCAAAAGGCATATTTCATGCGAGACGCGCAGTTAAACCCAACGGCAATTCACAAGAACACGGCCAAGAACTTTCACAGTTACATGTGTACACCCACAGAACGAAGGGAAAAGTGCAATTTTTTTTTTAAATACTTAAAAAATTATAATTGTCTACTCACATAAATGAACTCAATGTGGAAAAAATATTTTATATTAAAATTTTTGCTCCCTTTTTGCAGATTTTTCACGTTTTGTGCAAAACATTATTATAGCACTTGAAATAAGCTTGGTCATCTTTAATACCGTATATTTAGTGCAAAGTGATTGGCTTTAGCCAAGTTATTATTTTCGCTTCTCTGCCAGCACTATCATAAGGAAACGAAACCAACACACATATTTATAAACCTAAGTTCATCGGTACATTTTTGGCGGTTTACATTACAGCGACAACACAGTTAGGTCACTATTAACGCATGAATAAACCTTCTAAAGTCACACCGTCAATTCAAGACGTTAAGTCAAATATCTCTCATCTTTTATGATCGTGACTGCTAAAGGTGTCTTAAATGATGAATGCCCATGTTTGATTAGCCAAGCGGAAGTTAACTACCGGTGAATACTAGCGATTTAATATTTTCGACGTTTGGTTATTTGATTATTATTGATTTACGTTCATAAAGACTTGTCTGTGCCATAAAATTCAGTTTGTAAAATAATATTATTTGAGATTCGAAATAAAGCTATTGAGAAAGGTTTACTTTCTATACAGTCAAACAGACATTTTAGTATCAAAGACACCATGAAAAGAATCCTTCATAAGCAAAAAAAAAAAAAGAAAATGGGATGCAAGTTATCCAAATTCTTGTTATTTTTTGAAAGGCTAATTATTTAGAGCTTTACTTAATATACTGTTGTAGTCAGGGATGTTAACTCATTTCATCTAAGAAAAGTAGTCAGAGCTCATAAGCATTGCCAAAACTGCCAATGTTAGCAGTGGCGTAGCTAGGGGGGGAGGGGGGGCGAAGGGGGCCGTCGCCCCGGGCGCACCGTCTTGGGGGCGGCAAAACGATCTTCGCCGTCTTTTATTATTCAGAGAAAAATACTTCAAAAATTTTTTTTACAAAATTTATTATAAAAGATAAAGAGTTGTACACTCACAATGTAATAATCTGAATAACAATGAAAAATATTAATTTTTACTCGAATGCTCTTCAGTCTTTAAATTTGTCTTATATCTTTTGGCTTATATCTTTCTTAAAAATAGTGATAGAACTTAAAGATGCACTTTTCTAGCTTTGTCTAGCGACACTCACTCTCACAGTTACCCTATGCTTTGAATGTAACAAATACTTTTATTTCTTTTATTTCACCAAATTTTCAAAAATGGTATTTAAAAACTCCAATTCGGGCAAAAATTCCCTCAAATTGTGTCAAAAGTGTAAAAGATATAGGGCGAAAATGGGTTTTTTCTATGGCTTTTAAAAGATTTCTTGTAAATTTACTATCAATTTCCTCAAAACCCGTATTGTGAGAATTTTGGAACTACAGAATTTGCGTGGCTTCTAGTTCCAAAATTTTATATACTTAATATCGAAGATATTTTGTAAAAATTCACTTTTGTTCGAACCACCTCATGAAACTTGTAGGTAGGTAGATTTTTTTTTAGATCGCCGAAAAAACAGCCCTTGGTCGAATAAAATCCGAGTCAATTCCGGTACGTAGAAAGGGCTGTCGTGGGAATTGGTAGATAAAGAGGGGTGGCAGAACATCCTTGGCCCCGGGCGCCCAAAGTTGTAGCTACGCCACTGAATATTAATAACATTACATCTTCATAGTGAACAAGTTAAAGCCTTAACTTTCAACTTCGATTTAAAAAATACTATGAATATGTTTTGCCAAATTAAATAAAAGGGATCCTCCACTAAGAAAAAACAAAAGTTATATAAAACAAGAAAAAACGTTAACTTCGGCTGCACCAAAGCTAATATACCCTTCACAGGTGCATTTCTTTTAGTAACTATGTGTTCAGTTCGTATGGAAGCTATGTGCTATAGTAATCCGATCTGAACAATTTTTTCGGATATTATATTATTATCTTAAGCAGTAATCTATACCAAATTTGGTGAAGATACATTGTCAAATGTGAAAGTTTTCTATACAAAAACTTCATCCCGATCGTTCAGTTTGTATGGCAGCTATATGTTATAGTGGTCCGATATCGGCTGTTCCGACAAATGAGCAGCTTCTTGAAGAGAAAATGATGTTTGCAAAATTTCAAAACGATATCTTAAAAACTGAGGGACTAGTTCGTATATATACAGAGAGACAGACGGACAGACGGACATGGCTAAATCGACTCAGCTCAACATACTGATAATTTAAATATATGTAGACTTTATAGGGTCTCCGACGATTCCTTCTGGGTGTTACAAACTTCGTGACAAACTTAATATACCCTGTTCAGGGTATAAAGAAGATATTTTCCATATAACAAATCTCCCTTAATTAAAATATTTAGAAGCTGATCAGCATATCAAGAAAGCCTCTTATACAATACATACCAAACTTTATGACATTTCTCTAATAAAAACTCTATTTCGTATTTGGAACAGAGAAGAAAACAAATACGAATTAAACAAATTAAACAATAAATACAAGCCGAATGCACAGAGATGTATATGTTGACCGACTTTTGATACAAATTTAACAAAAGTTATAAAATATTGCCACTTTCGATTATAAACGTTTAGTATTAAGAGTAAGAGGTTGTATTGCGGAGCATACTGTGATAATTTAAAATTTAAATTCGAGTAACATTTACATCTAGCAATACAACTGATCTCAGCGTCTTGAAATTAGCTTTGATAAAAAATTTTATAAAAAGCCTGAGAAGGAAGAAAATCATCAATCAAAATTATACCCGAAACTTTTCTATTTATTGGTGTCCCTTATCAGTCTAACTCAATTTTCGGTGGCGTATATAGAATAATTATAAAAATCATCCGTTTAGTTGGTGATTATCGAAAAAATCGAGAAATTATTATCGATTGTTTTGCTCTATTTATAATTTAATTTATGTCTTATTTGAAGAAATAATTATAATGGTACCCAACAATTAAATATAAATAAATTGTGACAAAAAAGGTCCGGGCTGTTGTAAATAAAATTAAAAACATTTAATATTTCGTCAGTATTTATTTTGTCGCCTTTAAAGTAATCCCCACCAGATGTAATACACTTTTGCCAACGATTTTTTCTACGAAAGCACCTTTTGGGATGGTTTTATCTCTTCAATCGACTGAAAACGGGCTCCCCGGGGCGGCAATTTCATCCAATCATCAATCTGGTGAATACGGTGGTTGATCGATGGTATTCATTCCGTTTTTGGCCATAAATTCGGTCACAGTGGTGGCTAGATGTAATGGTGCATTATTGCCATGAAAAATCGATTAAATGTTTTTCAACATTTTCGGCCGTTTTCGACAGATATTCTCACGCAAACGCCTCATTACTCCTTATTGACCATCTTTCCTTCCGGAATGAATTCATTTTTTTGTCACAATGTAAATGTGCTATAGCAATTAAATAAAAAAGTGATTTCATCCAATGAGAGAATGAAAAAATTTATTAATTAAAACTTCATCTCAAATTTGCTTAACAGAACATATTTCTGCGTCGTCTGTAGTGCAAATTCTCATGACCAATGTTACCAACTGCTAAACACTGACAGCAGATCGTGCTAAAACTCTAAATTTTGCACTAAACAGTGAACGAATGCTTGATTTTGCTCCAACAAATTTTGAGTTGTCTCCATTATTAATTTCAAACGCATTGCAACTATAAAGTCCTGTGGGCACATTCCATACTATTTAGTCACTATCTTAAAAATAAAACAATAAGCAATAAGTAAGAAATTAGTCAGTTAGTGATCCTCTTTGTGTCTAGGAATTGAAACGTATTAAGGGAATGCTTTGCAGGGGACTTTATATTAGGTATATCAAGGCTAAGGGAAGTATTGGACCGATTTTATCAATTTTTGGCGGAAGAACATGCTGTCATCCCAAAATATTCCCCCCGAATTTCTATACTAGAACTCGTATATTAGCTGTTCGGTAGAAACAAGCCAAATGCACCAGTCCAGATACTTGTTGTCTGGGCTTTTGAAAAGTTATAGCTCGAGTTGAACAATGTTTGGGTGTTTGATTTGCATACTGAATGTGAAAGGCGTGGTTGTTGTCCTATTTCGCACATTTTAATAGTGTGTGATAATGTTAAGCAATCTCACATATCAAATTTTGTAGAATCGGTCCGGTAGTTTCTGAGATGTAGGTTTTCATAATAAGAAGGGCGGTGCCATACCCATTGCTGCTCTTACAAAGTTCTTTTTTAACATCTTGCTAGTGAAATTTAACACACGTTGCGAGGGTATAAAAGGACTTTCCTTAATTTATAAACTTCAAATACGATTTGCTTTGAGAATCATCTAAATATTCACTTATGTAAAACTAACAATTCCTCGGACTGAACAAAATAGATAGTCTAGCAAAAGCTTAATAAGTATTTTAAACTTTAAGAGAGCGACTCGTTTGTTAATTTTTTTCTCCAGCACTTCAATATATCTACTTTACTTTGTCACCTTGACCTTCTATATTTTTGAAATATTTTGATTTATTGTTTTGAAAAATGTTCTTACGTTAACAGTATGTGCTATAACAATTTTTTCCTTTACATTTCAAAATCTGGCATGCCATTTTCGTATACACATGTTAACACTTTTTTTTTTAATCATTTAAAACTATTTTAATGTGCGTAAGTTGGTATGGTTCTATATTTGTACATTGCTGGGAATACCTCGGTGAATTTCAGTGACAAATTTCAATTGCGCGTGATTTCACAGTCTGCACGTTCACTTTTAACACACACTTCTACGTATGTGCGCACACGTTGCTTATCGCAGAAACAAGAACATTTATCCAACAGACAGAAACAAAGACAAAAGGAAAGGTAAATGAACTTTACGACAATACTACGCTAGCTGTAATGCCGGTTGAGTGAGTCGCAAAGGGAAAAATGCAGAAAAAACGATCATAAAAAACACAACACACATAAAAGTTAACCAACAACAGTTCTGCAAAATCTACAACTGCAACAAAAATAAACGCAGTCTTCTAACCTGCCGTCAAAAACGATTTGTGCTAAAAATAGTTACATGAGTATTTTATATTTTTTCTTGCATTGTACTTCCTCATATTATATGTATGTATGCTTATATCTGTGACGAAATGCTCGCAAATAAATTTTAAATAAGAGACACATGGCGTATGAGTAACATTATGCGTTACTATGCATTTTGTGTGCGAATGTGTATGAGTTCGGTGCAATTGCGAATTTCTCAACCAAGCACATTAGAAGCTGCTGCGTTATTTCAGCAATGGAACTGTGAAACCAAAATGTGATAATATATATAATATACATATGTATTAGAGTGATTCAAAAAAAAAAAAATTTTTTTTTCGTTTGGTACTCGGAAAAATAGGTTCCTAGACACCTCTAAGAAAGCCTATAAGTTTCATCATTCATAATAATTTTTTTTCATTGAGTTATAAAATTCATAAGAAATAAAAAATTTTCCCAAAAATAATCAAACTTTAACTGTTAATATCTTTTAAACGTTTGGGTTTACGAAAAAATCTTAATAGACCTTTTTTGTAGAGCATTCAATTTCCAACAAAATCTTAGGAACAAGATATTTTTTCAAGTAATTGAAAGCGAGATAAAAATTTTTCTATCTGATAATAAGAAAAAATAGAAAACTGTATGTAGGAGGACCTTCCCGTTACAATTAAAAACTCATGTTTGGAGAGGCTTTCTTAGAGGTGTCTAGGAACCTATTTTTTCGAGTACCAAACGAAAAAAAATTTTTTTTTTTTTTTTTTTTGAATTACTCTAATATGTATATGTACTATATATATATACGTATACCAATTTTTGAATATACTATAACGAAAATATTTATAGTCAACAATCTTATGTATACATGCGCAACAACCCGACCTCACTAATGAATAAATTTCTGTAATCCAAAAACCATTTTTTTATATAAATTCTCTGTGTATAACCTTTATTACTTTTGGGTTCAAGTGAAAGAGTACAACGTAATAAGAAAAAGTGACACTTAAAATTCAGTGTATAACGAACGAAAAACTAATACTTAAACACTTTTGAATCCATCTTGGTCTAGCAAAACATTTTTAATAACTACATTTTGTTTCTTCTTGGTTGGCTCGGCTTGTTAAATTTTGAATCTGCATCAAAGTAGTATTTTGATGCAGTACAGTTATGCTGCAACTGAAAGCAAATCGTGTTGAATTGTGTTGAGGGTATATAGTTTTAGTGATTAGAGTTGTTTGTGTTTGAATTAAATTTTAATAAAAAATTGAGATATTTTAAAAAGTTCACTTTAAACTGTAAAAAAATTCAGTCTCATTAGATATAAAGTAATATCTAAGAGCCCGATTAAAAAATTTGGAAACGATATATATATGCGGCAAAATTCAGTGTGCACATTGACACAATAACCATATTTAGCTTGTCGTTAATTAGAATGGAACCATAAAGGAATAAAAGATAACCCTAACCGAAGCTAATTGAAACTGATTCCGACGTAAAATCACATTTGACATAAGTCTATCAGATGTGACGATTCAACAACGTGTTTATGTCTCAAGAATTTCAGTTCTAACAAGTCAGTAAGGGCTAATTTCGGGTGTAACCGAACATTTCATACTCTTGCTACTTGCAAGGATCAAAGGCAGTTAGTTAGAGTAAAGTCATTATTATATGTAGTATAATATAATTTCAGCTACTTTCGGCACTAACCAATAGTATACATACACAGTTTTATACGTTCAGTTAATTTTACTATGATATCTTAAAACCGGAAGGTTGAAAATCTTATAGTACTATAGTATTGACCCGATTTTGAGATATATACATATACTATTAACAGAAAAATATGCTCTCTTATTTGCAATAAAAAGTTCGCAATAGGAACTGGAGTGACTGGTGCTTAATTTGTAAAGTGGACAGTCAAATAACGGGTGGAATTTAAAACTGCGCTATACGAGTTATAGACCGATTCCGCCCATTCTCGTACTTCAATATAAAAATACCAAACTAAGGCTACCTGCAAATTTTTTTTTTAAATCGGTCGAGCAGTTCTCGAGATATGGCTTTACGCCTAAATATGGGTGATGCCACGCTCATTGTCCAATTCTGACACCGACTGCTATTAAGCTCTCTTGTTTCATCTTAGATGTAAAATTTAGTGTTTGTGACACATTTAGTTCTTGGTTTATTACGATTTAAGTAGTCTTTAATAAAATCGTTAAGAATATTTTATCTATTTTCATACTGTGGGTAGAAATTTCTATAGAAATTTGTCTGAAGGAATTTGGATATTATATTTTTGGTGGTTTAAGATATATATATATGTCAAACCTATTATAGGTGTCCCTTGCTATTGCAATCCTCGGCACCAAATTACAGGTTTGTATCCTAAATTAGGGTTTAGTCACGATATTTTATAAATTTTCGATAAATGGCGTTTTGTGGGCATGGCAGAGTTCCGATTACGCCCATTTACGAATTCTTCTTCACTTTCTTCTTAAGGGAAACGTGTATTTAGTTTTAATAAGTTATTTTAGTTTTTACTCAAGTTATCACTTGCGCAGACCGACAGTCAATCGGAATTCAACTCATCTTGTCATCCCGATCATTTCTATATATATAATCCCATATCTAACTCCTTTGAGTGAATAAAACTATTATACTTTATAGCATGTTCCAATAATAATAAATGCTCAAATATAAAATAATGGGATAGATACCGAGAGTTGAAGAGGGTAGCGAGACGCATTTGCAGACAGAAAAAGAGAGAGGCTAAAATGTGTGAGTATGAAGAACTTGACAAGCTGGCCGACTAACATAAGGTCTCAAGACCGGAGCATGCTCTTGTTGAACCCAAGGAGCTGATCTAGTAACCGGTGCCCACAGCAAACTAAAATTATGGAGGGAACACTTATCCAGCCTGCTGAATAGCAGTGAATGTATAACGTTAGGAGAAGGCGAACGCGATTCCGCAATCAATGACGATGGAGCAGACCTTCCATTACCCGACCATGAAGGAGTTCGAATAGCAATCATCCGTCTGAAAAACCACAAAGCCGTCAACATCGCGTATAAGTTTCTATCGAGCGTATTGTGTAAAAGATTAAAGCCCACCGTCAACAAACTGATTGTACCTTATCAGTGTGGCTTCAGACCTGGAAAATCAACAACCGACCAGATATTCACCATGCGCCAAATCTTGGAAAAGACCCGTGAAAGAAGAATCGACACACACCACCTCTTCGTTGATTTCAAAGCTGTTTTCGACAGCACGAAAAGGAGCTGCCTTTATGCCGCGATGTCTGAATTTGGTATCCCCGCAAAACTAATACGGCTGTGTAAACTGACGTTGAGCAACACGAAAAGCTCCGTCAGGATCGGGAAGGACCTCTCCGAGCCCTTCGATATCAAACGAGGGTTCAGACAAAGCGACTCCCTATCGTGCGACTTTTTCAACCTGCTGCTGGAGAAAATAATTCGAGCTGCCACTCTAAACGGAGAAGGTAATATCTTCTATAAGAGTGTACAGCTGCTGGCGTATGCCGATGATATTGATGTCATTCGCCTTAACAAACGCGCCGTTAGTTCTGCTTTCTCCTAAATGAATGAGGCAGCGAAGTAAATGGGTCTGGTGGCGAGGGCAAGACGAAATGTCATCAAACAAACAGTCGTCGCACTCGCGACTAAGCACACACGTCCCTGTTGACAGTCATAACGTAAAAGTTGTATATAATTTCGTCTATCTTGGAACCAGCGTAAGCACCACCAACAATGTCAGCCTGGAAATCCAACGCAGGATGACTCTTGCCAACAGGTGCTACTTCAGACTGAGTAGGCAATTGAGAAGCGAAGTCCTCTCTCGACGAACAAAAACCAAACTTTATAAGTCACTCATAATTCCCGTACTGCTATATGGTGGAGAGGCCTGGACGATGACAACAACTGATGAGACGACGTTGCGAGTCCGACATTCGAAAAAAAAGTTCTGCGGAAGATTTATGGTTCTTTGCGCGTTGGCTACGGCGAATATCGCATTCGATGGAACGATGAGCTGTATGAGATATACGATGAACTTGTCATAGTTCAATGAATTAAAAGATCATGTCTTCCGAATGGACGAAAACACTCCAGCTCTGAAAGTATTCGACGCAGACCCTGCCGAGGGAAGCAAAAGAAGACCTCTACTCCGTTTGAAGGAACAGGTGGAGAAGGACCTGGCTTCGCTTGGGATCTCCAATTGGCGCCACCTTGCGAAAAGAAGAAACGCCTGGCGCGCTTTTGTTAACTCGGCTATAACCGCGTAAACGCTTTCTACGCCAGTAAAGAAGAAGAAGAAGGAAATAATCGGATAGGTTAAACCATGAAGTCTGAGGACACACACATTTAAGAAGTTTTTCTACGATGTGGATGAAGTTGATACGCAGTACATGCATATATAAACACTCTAATGAGCATGAGGACAAGATTCACTTCCACAAGCTTCTACAGGTCTCTGTATAGAAATAGTAACTTTTTACATATGACATGTTGACAACAAAAAGTACTAGTTTGTTTTTATCTAAAATGATATTGCATTGTGTATGTCTTTGCTTTTATTTGTGAAAGCCAAACAGTTTATATTACTAACTCTACAACTCAAATTCAAAGTTTTCCTATTAACAAACCATTTGAAAGCAATAAATGCAAATAAAGTTCAGGTATGTATGTTTTAAAGCTTTTGTTAAATGCATGAAATCACAGAGAGAGAGTTCCTTTGCTTACATCGGTGTAGTATAAATGCAAAAGGTAAACGACAGTAAAGTAAAGCAATGAGTTTGGGAAGAAGATGTAATCTAAATGTCATGCGTTTATTTATGTAAGTGCTTTAGTGCATTTGTCAATAGATAAATACTTTCTTTGTGAAAGCAGGCATTTTTGATAGTAGATATATATGTACATATATCGAACAAAAATGGTAGACATCTTGCAATAGTTGGTGGTAAATGGAGCCACTTCGTGTACATACATTTAAGGGTATTGAATATCCACCAATATGATTCCACGGAGCTGCAGACACATAACTTTGTTACGCTGAAGCAAACATTTTTAAGAATTACTCAGTAATCTATTAAGAATTCTAAAAACTCGTTACAGAAGCATCAGAAAAAAATCAAAACTTCATCTAACTCGAATATCTCGTTTCAAGGCATTTTTAAAGTCTGAGTTTATGGTAAATTTGGGCAATACCACAGTGAGTTAACCAAACGAAAGCACTAGCAAATTCCGGGAAGCTTTTAAGAGATGTGATACTTATATTATGTCTCTATTTTTAAATATATACCCAGTAAATAAGTGTAAATATGTATAAATATGTATATATATAATATATTATGTATATGTATAAATTATTTAGATGTAGCAACGTTTTTCACTATATCCATATCTTTTGTGAATATGCAAATAAAAATGTACGTGCAATGAAGTGTTGCTCATGACAGCAAGCTCATATACAGACATATACAGTAAGGGACAAAAGTGTTCACGAATGTATGAAATTTGAGTTCGCTTGTTATTTCATCAATATGATAACAGTCTGGCAATATTTTTCCACTGTAAAGCGCTGCAATAATAACCAGTTGGTGCCACTCTTTTCAAAGTCACGGGACTTCAACTATTTTTTTAAGCTAAGCAAACAAAGAGAGTGTCTGATCAGCTTTGTTCGTTGTAAGATTTTGTACAAAATTGAGTTGCAATTTTAACTTTCATACGAAAAACGTTAAGAAATATACTCTTCTTAATTATTTATAACCTAAAAAATATGAAATATAGCAGTTTAATAATTTTTTAATTGCTTTATGGTGGGAGAACCCGTAAATTCTACATTGAAGGAAAACATGATGGCAGATATAAGAAATAGTGTTTCTTGCCGTTGAGTCCTGAAAAAAATATATATACGTATAACAGTGTTACGAATGTGTGAAGGCCGTCTCCCGAAATTGTCGCCAACTGTTGCATGAATTGCCGAGCGATTATTTGTTGCACGAAAAACAAATACCGCTGTGGAATCGAATAAGGTCATTAGGGATGTCCATGAGATCAAGACAATGCAAAGATGTCGGAAGAATAATGGGTTCATCGGGCTAGAGCGGTGGTAAAGACCCCATAACTTAGCATTTAAAGCCCAGTACCACTCGATTACAGTTCTCCAAAAATGTGAATAATTCACCAGGGATGATTGAAAGAGAGCTACTTTGTCCGATGAAACCAAAATTAATCGAATACGGTCAGGTGGACACGCGTGGACATGGATTGACAAACAGGTTGGTGTTCAGGATCGCAAAATATTCCAAACAATGAAATTTGGTGGTGGATCAGTGATGACTTGGGTGGTGTCGTCGTGGAAATGACATGTCGACAACGAGATATTTTCAGACAAGATAGCTTTCTAAAGCATACCGCAAAAATTACAATACCGTGGTTTGTGGATAATGGGATCAAACTGTTCAACCGCCTCCGCAGTCCCAAGATTTGAACCCCATTGATCACCTTTGGGCCCCTTTTAAAAAGAAATTTTTTACCGAAAAGGTAGCTACAAAAACTGTAAAGAGAGCAAGGTCTTCTAGCATGGAAAATCTCAAATAATTTAAAGAATCTCATAAATAGTATCCCATAAAAGATGGAAGCAGTAAAAATGTCGTGTCGTGGTCATACAAAAAATGTACATATATTTAACAGAAATATTGCTATTTTCGTGAACAAATTTGTCCTTTACTGTATATAAGTAAATGTGAGTAAAATATGAATTTGTAGCTGCAAAATATGAATAATACTTCTCGTGCTGCTCGTACACATGGATAGTCCGCAGAGTATGAGGTTTGTGTTTGAATGGCGAGTAAAATCCATTGTGTGGTGATTCTATAAAAATTTCCATGATTTCCGGTTAAATGCGTTTCCGTTTCGGCTGTTGTGCTGTTTATTGCTGGCAGGGTGTTATATTTTGTTGTTGCTGATTCCTGGCATGGAGACAATCAACTAAATGTGCACGCATTTAACAAATAATGGACACACTAGCATGCATTATATGTAGGCTTCTATGGGTATGTATGTATGTGCATGAGCGAGTCCTCAATTTACTGGCAATGCTTAATGCATTGAACAAGTAAATGTGATTTGTACTTGCGCTGGACAGTACACTGAAATATGTTAATGTATGTGTATGATGCTAACATCGGCTGAATAAAATACAATGCATTAACCAGCAAGTAATATACACACATATTGTTAAGTGCACATACATATATTTAAGATACGCACGAATATGGTGGCCACATTGCTGTTGAAAATGGCAAAATAGGCATGTGAAAGCAATACAAATAAAACTGTAAATGGTCAATAAAATCATCATGCACTGTGAATATATTTGTATGTAGGTGGACTATTTATCAATGTGTGCTCACTACGGGCACAAGGGAGAGGTTTGCAAATAATATTGTGGTGCAAAAAGTGTCAGCCACATTATTCACTGCACAAAATTGACGGTAATTTAGATAAGATATCGCACCGTTGAATCAATTGGACCAATGTATGTTTGTTTGAGGAGAAAACAGGAGAAAGGAACATGCAGACGAGATCTCAGTTAATGTGTGATTCTGCGAAAGGGTTCAAGCTTATTAAACTTTTACGGCACCGACCCATGTCAAGCAAAAATTGGCCACAGCCTTCAGATCAAAAAGAAAATTGGTTTTAAAATTTAACCCAGCAAAAATTTAAAGAAGGTTTATATTATTGTTATAAAATTTACAATGCATTACCTTGCACGGAATAATATATTTGTTCTACTAGACAATTATTGTAAACCCTTACAATAAGCGGTATTAGTGCATACCTTTTTGCATTAGGTCTCAAGAGAGTTTATGTCTGGAAATAGCAGAAATTGGATTACTGTTTTGCTTACAAAATGATTTTATTCAAAATCCTTTAAATTACTATAACTTAACAGTGAACACGTCAACTGCATATGGATATTAAAGTGCCCTTTAGCAACCGTATCACAAAGTATACAGCGTAAATGGCTATCTCATACCTATTATAAGTAACTATCATCTATCTATCAACAGTCGCCATTTGCTTATCATCTATTACTATCATCTCATGTAATACAAGGTGAGTTCCAAAGTAAACCGTACTTTTTGAATCAAGGCGCCATTTTTATGTAGACTGGTGCGTGAGAATCTGCTATCTTTATTGATTGTCCAGTGAGATGATCATGACTTCATCGATTGGAAGTGAAGTTATTGCGTTTTAAATGTCAGTATGTTTGTGTTATCGGTGCGAAAATGAGCTTCAAACAAAGAGCCAACATCAAATTTTGTTTTAAAATTGAAAACTTTTATGGCGATGATTGCCCCTCCCGTAGCACGAGTGGTTTCAACGTTTTCAAAGTGGTCATGAGGACATAAATGACGATCAATATGTGAGCCAATCAAAATCCGTGATCACTAGAAATTCATAGAAACTGTGCGTGAATTCATCAAAAATCAGCCGAAATCATTATTGACATTCATGGAAATGGAACTGAACATCTCCAAAACATCGACTTATCGCATTTGGACCGAACATTTGGGCTTATGAAAGGCGTGTGCACGGTTTGTTCCGCACAAACTGACTGACGACCAAAAATTGCTTAGAATCCACGTCGAAGGACGATTATTTGACCAAAAATCACATTTTCACCATTAACCACTCCCCGTATTCACCTGATATGGCACCGTGCGACTTCTTCCTTATCGAAAAAAAATGCATTTACCCATGAAAGAATGCGTTATGCAGACGTAGAAGCCATTAAAAAGGCTTGCACCAGCATACTGGCGGCCATACCGGCCAACGAGCTAAAACACTTGTTCGACATGCTTTTGGACCGTGCAAAAAGCTGTATTGAAACAGAAGGAGACTATTTTGAATCAAATAAATTGATTTTGCCGAAAAAACTATTTGTTCTGTTTTTTTTTTTACAGTCCCGTTTACTTTGGAACCCATCTTGTATTATTCAAAAAGGTCGAAATAAAGCCATTGCTGAAGACAAGTAGCCTATGGTATTTTGTGGGGTTTGGATTTTGATTATATACATTTTCTTTACATTAGACAATAGGATCATTGTTTCGTAAGGGCTAACTATCTCTACTTACTTTACCCAAAAAACTACTAAAAGAGATCACAAGTTGACAGCGTAAGAAGGAGGGAGAGTGAAATTTATGCTAGCAGATTATAGTTGATTTACCATATAGCATAATTTTAAATTCCACTGGATTCGTTTACTTTCCACCAATAAACACTGTTCAAGCCCCAAGGTACCGAATACTTAGACCCCGGTACCTAAAGTTGACTTGTGATCAAAAATTTCGCTCAATGTGTGATATATATAACTGAAATTAAGGGATAATACTCCTGTAATAATGGCATGTCAAAAATGGGTTGAACCAGATCAATACTTCTCTTAGCCCCCATATATCTAGTATAAAGGTACCGCACATAACGGCCAATATGTGAGTTATCTCAATGAAAATAAGAGAGCGTGTTTTACTCATAACAGTGTATCTTCGAGCCTAAAATAGATAAATTTGAGCGAAAACTTGACTTACCCGTCATATAACTAATATCAGGATTTTCGAACACCCGGCTGACTGTACTCTATATATTAGTTTTACACATCTTAAACTATTTTCCTGACTTTGAATCTTGCAAGTTGGAAGAGTAACGTGTTCAAATGTTCGGTTGCACCCACACTTAGTCCTACCTTACTTATTTTATTTTATTTTACTTATTTCAAATTGTTTTTATTTTTTACTTTTACGTGTTTGAATTGCTTACAAAATATGAAAACCGACAATCGATTAACATCTTTGATGACCTCTTTAAGTGAAGGCTCAAAAAGAGGCTCTTGAAAAAAGAACCTCTACTTGGATCATCGATCATCCATATGTATTGTCCCCGATGCCAACAATTTTGAACCGTAAAATCAAATTTCGCCACAAATAATCACTTTAAAATGCGAATTTTTCAGTCGACCTGTAAAGAATTCTCTTTAAGTGTGCTGCTGTTTCTCAATATGTGTGCTTAGTTTCACTCCAGTATACTACATATTTTATAAACAAAGAATAGTTCGCAAGAAATTATCTATACACTGAAGAAGCATGAACCCGTTTGCGCTTCAAGTTTAATTTGAATTCTTTAGCTAACCATTTAAAGAAAAACTTTTGCAAAATAGCGTTTACTAATTTATGATTTTTGAAAATTGAATTGACGGCCCTCTTTCTCCCTATTTTCAACTTAAAAGCCAAAAACGGTGAAACGCATTTGATCTAATTACAACTCAATTAAATATTCTTCAAGAATGCAAATAAAATTTGTACTTTAATTGTGACTAAAATGAAAACACCTTATCCATTTATACCTCATACGAATATTGGCCCGTTGTTCACGTTAAGTGATTATAAATTTTCAGCGTAGCCATCGTTAATTGCATATTGTATATATGGAATACATCTGATCCAGTCAAGTAACACATGTCAGGCCCGCACCAATTAATCATGCCCAGATAACACTTAACTCAAGCTGTTTGCTCTTGCTTTTTACATTTTTAATGAATTCGGCTTGAAAGAGCTGCAAAGACATACATAAATATGTATGCACCTGAAGCTCATAACGTGGCGGGCGTCAGAGTGCAGAGATAGTGACTATCACTCCCGGTATTTCATATATTTTTATACATACTCTCGCAACAATGTTGCTAACGAGAGTATTATAGTTTTGTTCACATAACGGTTGTTTGTAAGTCCTAAAACTAAAAGAGTCAGATATAGGGTTATATATACCAAAGTGATCAGGGCGACGAGTAGAGTCGAAATCCGGATGTCTGTCTGTCCGTCCGTCTGTCCGTCCGTCCGTGCAAGCTGTAACTTGAGTAAAATTGAGATATCATGATGAAACTTGGTACACGTATTCCTTGGCTCCATAAGAAGGTTAAGTTCGAAGATGGGCAAAATCAGGCCCACTGCCACGCCCACAAAATGGCGGAAACCGAAAACCCTATAAAGTGTCATAACTAAGCCATAAATAAAGATATTAAAGTGAAATTTGGCACAAAGGATCGCATTAGGAAGGAGCATATTTGGAAGTAATTTTTTTGGAAAAGTGGGCGTGGCCCCGCCCCCTACTAAGTTTACATATCTCCGAAACTACTATAGCTATGTCAACCAAACTCTATAAAGTCGTTTCCTTCAGGCATTTCCATATACAGTTTAAAAATGGAATAAATCGGATAATAACCACGCCCACCTCCCATACAAAGGTTATGTTGAAAATCACTAAAAGTGCGTTAACCGACTAACAAAAAACGTCAGAAACACTAAATTTTACGGAAGAAATGGCAGAAGGAAGCTGCACCCAGGCCTTTTTTAAAAATTGAAAATGGGCGTGGCGCCGCCCACTTATGGACCAAAAACCATATCTCGGTAACTACTAGACAGATTTCAATGAAATTCGGTATATAATATTTTCTTAACACCCTGATGACATGTACGAAATATGGGTGAAATCGGTTCATAACCACGCCTTCTTCCAATATAAAGCTATTTTGAATTCCATCTGATGACTTCTCTGTATAATACGAGTATAAACATTAGGAACCAATGATGATAGCGGAATAAAACTTTACAAAAATACGGTATTTGAAAAATATGTAAATGACGTATTATGAAATCTCGATTATCACTTTACCATGCGAGAGTATAAAATGTTCGGTGACACCCGAACTTAGCCCTTCCTTACTTGTTTTTTAATTAGTTCGAAATTTTTAGTAATTTATTTTTGTAATGAAGTTGATGGCAGTAATGATTAACTTTTTACGACAAATATATTTACATATTTTCCTGTGTTGTGGTTCTTCAAAATGTATTAAATCCACAGAAATTTGTTAGTTATTTACAGTTCTTTTCTTCTTCTAAGTGGAGATCGGAGACCTTTGATTAAGCTATTTATTTTAATTTCACTTAAAGTAAAATCAAAATATGAAATTCCTAACCATTTTTTATTAAGATCTGTAGTTGCGGGATCCCGCTATCCGTCACTAAATTTTAATGTGCGTGCCGTAACATCTCGCTGTCCAGCTGAGCGAGTAATTAAATTAACAAAATGCGTGCGTCGGAATGCAAATATGAAGCCGGAGTAGCAATAAGCAAAAATGGAAAAACCTTTGTACGTTCATATGTATATGTATATTTGGATGCAAGTGTAAATTTAAATATGAATAATCCCGCTTCAAATCCTTTTATTGCGAATAAATATTCTGCGGTTTGAAAATTAAAACTTCATAATTACAAAGACATTTCATTTCATCAGTAATCCTTTCTCCACTTTACGCTCTTTTACAGGACATTCACCTCACCTGCAAAATAAAAAATAAAATAAACTGCATAAGTACTTGTGGTAAGTGTGTCGTAAAAGTTAAAACATTTTAAGTTAATTTATATATACGTATATTTGTGCACTAGAGTTACAAACTCAAAACAAACACTTCTTTCTTCATGCAAAGTGTGGCGTTAAACAATAAGTGCAACCCCGTAATGGCAGCATGTTAAAGTGGTTGTTAGCTTTCCACGCGGTTAACGGGTTAATACTTAGCTTAAGTGTGTATCACACCATGTTGGCAACAAAGTAGTACTGTAATTTCAATTTTGGCGGCAAAGAGTCAAGTTTGCAACTATATAAGTAAGGTAAAATTGTTGATGGTCTAGAATTTTCAAAATATTGCAAGTAATGCTATTAATTAATAATAATGACAGCAGGTAATTGTTCTTTGTAATAGTAAAGAGCAACTGTTTTTTTTTTGTTTTTAAAATGTCTTTCTTATAATATAAGTTCATAGAAGGATTAAATTCTGTCTTGTGATTAAACCACATGTAAATGCGACATAATCACTGATATTTTCTGGTCAATTAATTTATATTTAGTAATGCTTTTGGTATGGCGCCAAATAAATTACCAATAAATATTGGTTTTTAATAGTCAATTCAAACTTCGTAAAAGAATATTTGTGATCGCAAACGAATCTCATACAATATACTGGCGACTGCTCAAAATAATACTACATTTGACCCAGGAAGTACATCTAGCATCTTCCGTATCTCATCTTACAGAAACTACTAAAACTTCAGGAACCATAGGACAACGAACTGGCAAGTGCTTTTACAAGAGCTAAAAAACCATTTTCCTATGATTCCGCCATTCCAACCAAAGAGCAAAGAGGACCTGAACAGCCGCGTTAAACAGTTCACGGATTCTTGTCGACAGTGTAGTAGGGCCCAATCGGTGACGTTTGCTGGACGGTACTCAGTGAAAATAATTTAGGCTTGCTAATGGATACTCATTTCCTATGCAGCTCTGAAAACCATTGGTGGGGTATACACCACACAGTGAGGTAGAGACAAATTCCATTTCTATGAACTTAGTGTCAGAAAGTTATATATCTATACTAGGCGATAAGCAGTTTCAAGCCCTTCAAATCGACGAGACTTGAAGATTTACTCCCGGCACAGTTACGGCAGTCAGTTTTCGGACTTTCAAAATAACCTGGTTAACCATTAGTAAAGAGGCATTGCAATTTAAATATTTCCTCGTTATGCAGGAAAGTCAAAATTTTATACTATACATGTATAGCAAAGGCGTGTGACAGCTCACTTACTAGCTAAAAAGTCACGACTATTGCAGAAGTTGTCAGAAGTTAGAAGAAAGGGAATGTAGGGTTCTATATAGGACAAGAATCGCACCCAACGGTTGACAGTTTCTTGACGCTCTCTAAGAAGTTACACAGATAAAATTTTTCGTACTGAAAAACTTCGTCAGAAGCACGGTGTGCTTCAGAGAGGAACCCACAGATTGGGGGTGGTATCAGAAAGGGCCTTCTAAGACCTAGGTGCGTCGTTAGGCAGTCACTCTATCTAATTGAGAGCAAAGATTAAACTTTGTATACGATCTTACTTGGTATTTTCCATACTTGTGCCTTTGGCAGTGCCTGCAATAAACTGGAAAGTATGAAATAAATAATATTATTTTGAATAAAGCTGCGATCGTGTATTCATTAAATAATATTAATTTTACTTTTAAAATGAACTTAACTCATTCTTAGATAAAGTGGCAACTTAAGTCCACAAATCATTACCAGATTTGCTCTAAAATATCTCAAACGTTTATTTAATAGAAACTGGTAAAATTCAAAGCAAAGCTTCGTCTATGCAATTAACTCTTCGCCTTTATTCCGTTTTGTAATCTAAAGTTTTATTTTTACAAGTTGAGAACTTTTAATCAAGCAAACTATTTCTGAAGCAGAAATATTGCTGTAACTAACTTTCGTCTTTCGTAGAACTCTGCTTATTGTTAGCAAGGTAGTAACTTTATTGGGACAACAACATCAGCTCATGTACCAAAGCTTTGATGCTCTCCATTTTTGTAGCGCTTAGATAGCAGCCATTGTTGTATTTGCTAATGTATGCGTATATACTACACGTGAGCAAAATCGCCACCTCACCTGCCACTTGCGGCATTTTTAGTTAATTTTTTTTTTATTTTTTTTTTACTTAAAAAATTCGCTTTGTGCCATTTTCCCGACAATTGCATATGTTCCAATTTATTGAAGGGGAATTCACTTCCATGCAGGAAGCACATTCTCTCATAAACAGATATTTACACACAGGCTCGTGCTAACACAGTTAGCGCCAAACTCTATGAGCAGTTGCTGGATTTTATATCGTTAGTATGCAATTGTGCCGTTCTAGGTGCACGCCTTTGTTGCAGCATATTCATACATATAGGAATATGGCATATAAGCACATGCGCGTGTGTTTTTGTTTTGAGCTCTCATTCACCTACTTACGCCGCTATCTGGGAACGTAAACGCGAGTGCCGGCTGTATATATTCCATTTTGCATGGGTGTCTGCAGCCTCTATCGCCCTAGCCAACAGAGACCAAACTCTGCTATTCCGAATGCATTAAGTTTGTTGTTAAAATTACTACGGCACAGCTACGCTGCAAATGCCGCAAACGAGTTAGACAACATGTAGGGAACTCATATGCGGCACCTGGCGTTAGGCAGAGCTTGTTGGTATTGTTCTACAAAGTACGCTTGTGCTAAATCGTGTTCGAAATTGAAACGAGCGCTTATGCAGAATGCTAATTTTTAGAAGAGGAGCTTTTATGTTTCGGTACCGCAGAACTTACAGTGCTGTCGAGGCATGACGTTGAATGCAAATCGTTTAGCTGCGGTGAGCGCTTAAGAGTGAAAGAGTGACGGCCGCACGCCAATTGGAATGATTAAAGTTTCCATTATGCGCCACTATACACAAATTTTGACAATAGAAAAAATATATTTCACGTTCAGACAAACATAATTCACACTGCTTGTGAACTAAGTTCAAAAAACTAGAGACATATCCCGTGAGGATTCTCTCTCCAACTGAAAAGAAACGCTCTTGAAGCAGAAATAAAGACTTCGTCTACATATGTACATATATACGGCAGCTGCCACGCTCAATGAAAAACCAATATAACATAATATTATTTATTTAGAGCACTTTAAGCTTTCATCATTGCAAAATCTTTACCTATACTTATATATGTATTATCGGATTTGCAATTTTTAAGATTTCATTCTGGGTGTAGTTATAGGTTGGTTAAGACGCAAGACCCTAACATATACTGACACAAGAAAAGTTAGAAATTGTTCGTCGCTCCAGCATGATTGTTGTGCTTATGTAATGCTCGTATAATAAGCACATCATGGCATTGCACCAATGACCCAACTTGATTCCGTGATTGTACAAACACATATCACTACAGTGCGTTTAGAACAAACTGATGCTCAGTCAGAAATGTGTATGAGTCCTCGAAAGAAGGCTTTTTCTAAACATTATCTAAGGTAGAGTGAGAGTAGCTACCTTATAATGCACCCCTTCTTCAGGATCCGCTAGCATGTGTGCTTATACAAGTATGTGGCGTTGTACGCTGCTGTTAGCCATTGTCGAGTCGCTTCACATGGTTGCATAACATTTTGACTTGTGTTCCGCAAATATTTCACTGTAACAATATTTGTTGTATAGTATGTTTGTGGCCTGGCGATAGGTCTGCTAAGTTCTGTTGTCTTACATAACCGCAGTTACTGTGCTACGCCACTGCGATTGAACGTTATCGCATTCAGAGTGAATTTGAGTGTCGACTGTCCATGCTATTACTGTAAGTGGCAAATTCAGTTAGTTCTGCAACTGAGAAAGTTCCCATTTGCGGTGAGGTAGAATAAAACCGTTACACCATTTTGCAATTATTTATATGCAACGTTTCATATTTTCACTTCTTCTTCGTGCATATTCTTTGGTGTTTCAATGCTCTTTGTTTCCCTGCACGTCAACGTTGCCGTCGACATTGCTTTTATTATAACTTTCTCTACTTTTATGTATGTATATTTACATATATTCACCGCTGAGCATAACAACTCAATAAGGCGCCATATAGGGTATTCGCAGCAGTTCTGGAAGTGATTTTGTAGGAACTACTGCATTTTCATGAATATTCATATATTCTTTATTTTCGTTGTAGTTGCTGTTGCTGCCACTGCAATCGCTGTTGGTCGTTTTGAATAATTATTTCGGTTAATATACAATACTTTGGTTATATTTCAATTAAATTCACTGTTGTTTCGGGCTCTTGTAAATTTAATTAATATTTTTGTAGCAGCAACCACACGTTTCTATGGTCGCAGCAGGCCAGTGGAGTGTTAATTATTTTCAATAAATCAGAAACAAAAGTTACCATATTTAAATATATTTCCAAAAAGCAAGAAATTAATTGATAATTACGAAAATAATCAATGTTTGTTGAAAGTTTTAAAGACTTTGTGAAGTGCAATTTTTATTAAATATTAATCATACGCCGTGGCATACATACCACTATAATGTAGCGAATGAAAGGGATTTACGATGGGTGTTAAACAAGTTACGGGAATTTTCGTTTATTAAAAAAATATAAATTCGATCGCCTACATTAATATTGTCGTGGAAACACTTCTCAAACTCGATTTTTGGCATGGACTATAGTTCTTTTAATGATTTTTATATATCCTATAAAACGAGAGAAAAATTCCGAAAGAAATATGTCTGGCGAATTAGGAGCCTGGCTCACCCTTATCGTATTGAGTTTGGATAGCAATTCACAAAAAATTCTTTGATCAATTTCTTTTAATAGACAAAAATCGCCAAGCGCATAAAACGGGCAAAGAATGTAGCTGAAATTTTTTTCATACGCGCATGTATATCAACATAAGGAAAGCGAATATTGACCATTGTACTCTCCAAATTGGCGGAATTATAAATTTGAAAAATTTTCTTTGAAATAGAGGCTTGTAAATACTCTATACTGTTTGTCACGGGATGAAGCCTCAAATCAGATTTGCGCTCACAACACTCAGATTGAGGGTAGCGTAATCTATCAACTCACCACGATGTTATTTTGAAGATGCTTATACTGTAAGCACCCTCAAGGTTGTTTCCCCAGAAATATTTTTTCTTTAGCAGTTCAAGAAAATGGCTCGATTGTTACCATTTTCAATAAATGTTAAATCGATCTAAATATTTTTGTATATTCGGTCTCATCACTAAAAACGTATTTATATTCATTCTCCAAAAGCATGACATCTTTGATGAGGTTGTATTACTTATTTTCTAAAAAAAAAAAATGTGCGAAAACGAAGAAGAAAAGTTAGAATTCATGGGCTATTTGGTTTAATTTATACATATATCGACGTTGATTTAAGGTCCCACAGAGTATCACTGCTCTTTATGGTATCTCTAACATTTACACAAGTATTTTGGTTATTAAAAGATAATCTCAGTGCAAAAAATAATTATAAATGCTTGCTCGGTGTACGTTAGATTAAATTCCTATCTGTCGTTTGAGAAAATGATTTTGTTTTTTTTTGAAGTGAAAAATATGTGCAGTCAATTTATCAGAAACTCACTCTTCTCGGCTTGCAATAAATACATAATTTTCTCATTTAACTCCTAAGTCGCTTCAAGTGCACGTACTTCATCTCAAGAATACGGTCATTCCGAAGAACTTGAACGGCATAAAAATGCATCACAAAATGCAAAATAAAGAAAAGAGAAACAACAACAATAACTTTTAGAAATAACAAGCAGTCATTGCAGAAATTAGGCAAACAATGATTGGAGAGCATTTTGAAGTGGTACGTGAAGCGAAACAAACTGGGGAAGTTATAGACTGGAAAGAAGCACAAGTGACGAAGAAACAGGTGAAGTGAAGCAAAACTTGGCATATCCTCAAATGTGTCGCAATTTAAACAATTTCTTGGCACTTGAAGTCAATTTTTCATGCTTCACTTTGTTACTTCTGAGCTGGGCTACTTTGAGCTGCACGTTTGACACCAAATCCACATAAGCCCAGGTTACAACTGCAACACATTATTAAAAGCGGCAACGTAAAGAAACCGAAACAATGGCAACCACATCCCAACATACACAACACCAGCGCTTTCATTGCTGAATGTGGGAAGACGCCCGCTACCGCCGACTGCGACCCATAGGCCTTAGTGGGTGAAGTCAATTTAAACCTGCCGCATGTTCATTGGGTTGTGTATATGTGTTAACTGTGGGCTTACAAGAGTTGGGGGTTGCTTGCATACCATTTTCACCGCATCTGACAGGAAGAGTAACAACAACAACTATAAAACAATTGCGGTACTTAATTTGTTGAATAGCGTCATTGTGTGCGAGACTTCAAGTGCATAATGACACAGTCATCAGCAGTCACACATTTGAATGGGGCAGTGGAATAAAGAACAAAAAAAATTAAAAAGAAAACAGAAAAGAAAAGACGAAACCGCATGTGACACGCAAAGCACAAATAGCTACATACAAATATATTTGAGAATGCGAAAGTAAGAGAAAGCAGTGGAAAAGCCTGCGCAGGCCATCAGTGGCTGCAATGAAGTTGTCACCGGTAAAACACTTGGTATTTCCTTCCTGTCACTCCGCTATTGCCATTCGTCTCGTGGAGCGTTATCACACATGACGCATACTTAGTACGGCAAAGACTCTCTGCGGATTTACAGCTTACGATAATTTACTTACGTTTATGTATGTATACGTGCACCGCATACACATGTGCAAACAACTCACTCGCAGCGCAGAGAGGCTTGCATGACGATGAATAAAATGTAAAATGTCAGCATGTCAATTGCGCATGTAACGTCTGACATTTCAAAAGAAAGCGTCATGACTTTTTTATAAAATAGGTAGACCTTTTCTCTCTCATTCAACTTTCGTTTTTTTACATTCAGAGTCAAATAGCAACATTAAAACATTGCGAACAATGGCGTCAGAAACAGTAAAATTGCTGAATCATATTTTTATCAAAATTTCCAGTGCAACAAGAGCGTAAGTGACATCGAAAATTCCGAGAGTGACATGTCAACAAAACGTACTTATTTCGCAAAACGACGAAAGAACAAACAAAGCAGGTGAAACGAATATAAAACAAAAAAAACTAAAAAAAAAAGAAAACATTAATGAAAGGTAGACTTTCTGTGTTCCATACTCAAAGCAATAGTCATGCCAAGGGATTACCTCATAGTCCTTTTCTGTTTTTTATGTCTACCTCTGCTGTGCAGCACCCTCGGCCCGCGAACTGTCTTTGTTTGCGATGACAGAAAATGAACGCAGAAAATGATAGAGCTGGTGAGCAGAAGAAATATCAGCCAAGCGCTAACGGCACTTTCAGTAGTGTCAAACACCTTTGCTCCGAATGAATGCCCTTTCTTAGCTTCGGCTGCTGCTGCAGGTACAGCTCGTCGTCCAACGTCCAATTTTACGTCTAGCGAAGCGGACAAGTGCCTGCACATGCGGTACGTGCAGTAGGACTTTATGCCGAAGCAAACACGGTTTGGGTGAGTGAAAACGGCAGACGCTTATGCGCCTCAAGACAAGTTATGAAAAAATGAGAATGGCAAACTTAAAGCAATTTTTTATCTCAGCACTATAGCCATTGTACGAATTTGTTGGGTTTTCTACCAGGAGTAACTAACATTTTGTGACAAGGAGCACGTCAGAGACTGCTTTTTGGTGAAAATGTACTTATATCCATGTTGAAATGGGTTCATCTTTAAATTTTAGTAGAAACTACGATGCATCAGTATAGTTATAGAAAACTGTTTAAGAGGGCTGCTAAGGAATAATCGAGCCATATACGATACTTACGATCACTTTTGGCAGGCATTTGATAATATATTTTAGGGGCACGGTTATTTCTTATTATTATTATTATTATCCACGTCGTCAATTTTTTATATTAAGCATATAATACCGATCCATATCGCAAAGCTCTTGTGCAAAATATTGCAATAGTGAAAAAATAGTTTATTGTAAGTTTAATTAAACTACTAAAAATCTGTTGACATAAGTTGTTACGAGTACTAAAATGGCAATATTTATTTTTGGTTCCAAACCACTCACAGTTCAAAAAGAACTCTGCCCCCTTGCCATAAATTCAAAAGCGTATCCATATGTATATGCCTCTATAGAGTTCTTATATATATAACGTATATATATATAAATGATCAGTATGTTGAGCTAAGTCGATTTAGCCATGTCCGTCTGTCAGTATACATATATACGTACTAGTCCCTCAGTTTTTAAGATATCGTTTTGAACTTTTGCTAACGTCATTTTCTCTCCAAGAGGCTGCTCATTTGTCGGAACTGCCGATATCGAACCATTATAACATATAGCTGCCATACAAACTGAACGATCGGAATCAAGTTCTTGCATGGAAAACTTTCACATTTGACAATGTATCTTCACAAAAGTTGGCACAGGTTATTTTCTAAATAATAATCTAAGATAATAATCGAACTGAACGATCGGAATCTAGTGCTGGTATGGAAAACTTTTGCATTTGACAAGATATATTCACAAAATTTGGTATGGATTATTTTCTAAGGTAACAATGTAATCTCCGAAGAAATTGTTCGGATCGGCTCACTATAGCATATAGCTGCATACAAACCGAACGATCGGAATCTAGTGCTGGTATGGAAAACTTTCGCATTGGACGTGGTATCTTCACGAAATTTGGTATCGATTACTGCTTAAGATAATAATATAATCTCTGAAAAAATTGTTCAGAGCGGATTACTATAGCATATAGCTTCCATATAAACTAGACACATAGTTACTAAAAAAAAAAATGTGTCCTCATATTAGCTATTAAATCGATCGTATGGAAAACTTGCGAATTGACTATTAAAATGAAAGTAGGGAATTTGAAATTTATTGCATTTTAAAGCATTGCTATCAATTCCTTTTCTGGTTTTTATGTGGCTATGCGTAAAATATCTACTAGTTTTTTTCACCTAACTGTTGTTTATATCAATTAAACGGTCGGCATTGCAGATGCCTACAAAATGCCACTAATGAAAAGCTTATAAAATTCCAAAATCAAACCCTTAATTAAGATATAGAGCTGCAACAAGAGATCGCAGTAACATCGCATCTGTGGTTTAAAAATGTTGAAAAAGTAGGAGGTGCCCCGCCTTTTAGGTGAAATCACATATCTCGGGACCCATCCAAACTATTTCAACCAAATTTGATACGTGACATTTTTCTCACATTCCTATGTGAGAGCGCGGAAATGGGAGAAATCCGATTGCAACTACGCCTACTTTCCATATAACGCAGCTTTGAGTTCTATCTGATTATATTCCTTTTATATACAAGTTAAGAAGCAATTAATATAACCAGGGCTGTCTTTAGAGTATATAGAAGGTATATAAAATAATTAAGCGATAATCCTGTTTTGTGTGCCAAAAATGGTTTGAATCGGGTCTATGCTTGCTTTAGCTCCTATATACATTATACAAAGATTTTCGAACTTCCAGCTGACTTTGTACCGCAAATATCGACTAACATGTTAGTTATCTCAGTGAAAATGAAAGAGCGTATTTTCCGGATAAGAGTGTAAATTTTTGACTAAAATAGATAAAATTTGGGCAAACATCTGACCTGGCCCTCATATAAAAATCATATAACATCCGGGTGACTTTACTCCATTTGATTGGTTATAGTATATTAGGTACTTTAATGAACCTGAGGAAATATATTGTTAGTACGTATATGTGGCATAATAAGTAGTAATATGTAGTGTTTAGAAAAATATATAAAATCGAGCCTATACTACTCCAATTCCCATATATGATATTCGTATATAAAACTGGTTGGATTCCGATCCTGCTGACGTATTGCACACCCTGGCCTTCATTCTTGCAAATTGCAAGAGTATAAAATATTCGATTCCACACATACCCCTTTCTTACATGCTAATTTTTTAAATTTCAAAAACTTACCTTTCAATTCAATATTTAAAGGAGGGATAGATAATTTAGCAACCCAAATACGGACCAGCTGGAACGGAGTCCAAAGGAATGGGTTTTACTCGAAACTACTTCTTCAATATTGTTGCCTTAGAAAATAATCTATAACAAATTTCGTGAATACATCTTGTCAAATGCAAAAGTTTTCCATACCAGCTCTAGATTCCGATCGTTCAGTTTGTATGGCAGCTATATGCTATAGTTAACCGATCTGAACAATTTCTTCGGAGCTTACATTGTTGCCTTAGAAAATAATCTGTACCAAGTTTCGTGAAGATACATTGTCAAATGTCTAATAATTTTCCATACAAGAACTTGATTACGATCGTTCAGTTTATATGGCATGGCTAAATCGACTCAGCTCAACTTACTGATCTTTTATATATATACTTTATAGGGTTCCTTCTGGGTGTTACAAACTTCGGGACAAACTTAATATACCCTGTTCAGGGTATAAAAACCTTATCTTCAATTGCACTGAATCTATAGTACACTATAGTACACAAATACAAACAGGTCCTTACAAGAACTTGACTCCGATCGTTCAGTTTGCATGGCAGTTATATGCTATAGTTATTTGACCTGAAGAGTATATTCGGGGATATTATTGTTGTCTTAGAAAATTTTCGTTGTGTAGTTTCGTGAAGATATCTCGTCAAATGAAGAAGGTTTCCATGCAAATACTTATTCCGATCGTTCAGCTTTTCTGTCAGCAATGTGCTATAGTGCTCCGACATTTTCTGTTCCGACAAATGAGCAGCCTCTTGTGGAGAAAAGGACGTGATAAGTTTAGATCAATTCATGTATGAAAAGAGAGACAGCTCGTCATACGGATCGGTTATGTATAGCTTTGTAGAGTCTCCGATGTTTCCTTCTGGGTGTTACAGTCTTCGTGACAAATTTAATATACCCTGTTCAGGGTATAATAATTGCAAGAGAAATTATAATTTTTTCGAATGAAACACACTTTAATAGATTTTAACTGATATGAGGCTAGCAAATTTTTGATAAGAAGCTAACAATTGACATTTTGCAGCATTTTGCAGGTGATATTGATGTACAAAATATCATTTACTAGTACTTGTCGGTACTACTTTCATGTTAGCTGGTTGATTTCACTCTATGGTAGAAAAATATTGTTGCGAGCAAATAAGGGGAAAAGTATGTACTCGCATACAAATGTTCATATGCAGATTTCTGCTTTTGTGCGCCGCACTTGCACTCCATCAAGTACTTTGTTTGTGAACCCATCTTCGGTCCTTTTATTGCTCGTTTGGCTTCCCTTTTGTTTGCGTGTAATTTATTCTTCCATGTGATTGTTTGCTCACTTTACCTTTCTCCGCTTTGTATGTTCATTAAGTTAATCTAAACATAATCACGCAAATCTTCTATGAGCCTTTCTGTTTACCACATCAGACTTTCGCCATATTTTGTGTTGTCTACATTGTGTTTCAACCATGGGTGCTGTAGCACATGTTTATTTTAATGATACATTTTATTTGTTTACGTAAATAGGGTTACAGAAATACTACCTTCTGAGTAAAACTTTTAGAAAAGGTAGAGTGAAACATCAGCTGATGCCATTTATGCTTTCCTTCTTCTTCTTTATTGGCGTAGACTCCGCTTGCGCAGTTATAGCCGAGTTTACAACAGCACGCCACTCGTTCTTCTTTTTCGCTGTTTGGCGCAAAATTGGAGATTCCAAATATTTTTTCCACGTGGTCTTTCCACGGGAGTGGAGGTCTTATTATTCCTATACTTCCCCGCCAGGCACTGCGTCGAATACTTTCAGAGCTGAAGTGTTTTCGTTCATCCGGACAACATGACCGTAGCCGCTGTCTTTTAATTCGCTGAACTATGTCAATGTCGTCGTATATCTCATACAGCTCATCGTTCCATAGATTGCGGTATTCTCCAATGTGCAAAGGGCCATATATCTTTCACAGAATTTTTCTCTCGAAAATTCGTAACGCCGACTCATCAGATTTTGTCATCGTCCATGCCTTTGGCCATATAGCAGTACGGGGATGATGAGTGACTTGTAGAGTTTGGTGTTTATTCGTCGGGGGAGGATTTTACTTCTCAATTTCTAAGTCCGATTTTGATTTAAAGTCATGGTTGTTGAGGTCAATGATATCGTTGTCATTGGCGTACGCCAGCAGCTGTACACTCTTATAGAATATTGTACCTTCTCTATTCAGATCTGTAGCGCCAATTATTAGATTGCAGAAGTTGCGCGGTAGGGAGTCGCCTTACCTGAAACCTTGCTTGGTTTCGAATGGCTTGGATAGGTCCTTCCCGATCCTGACGGAGCTTTTGCTCCGTCAGTTTACTCAGCCGTATTAGTTTCCTTGCTCAACGTCAGTTTACTCAGCCGTATTAGTTTCCTAAATACAGACATCGTGCTGTCAAACGCAGCTTTGAAATCGACGAAGATGTGGTGTGTGTCGATCCTCTTTTTACGGATCTTTTCCAAGATTTAGCGCATAGCGAATAACTGGTAATTTGCTGATTTTCCACACCTGAAGCCACACTAATAAGATCCAATCAGTTTGTTGGGCTTTAATCTTTCAGATTGTACGCTCGATAGAACCTTTTATGCGTTGTTGAAGAGGCTTGACCCATGGTTCTTTTAAGTGAAATCATTGGATATTGTAAAGATGACAAAATATTTGTTAGACTATGGTCAATGTTCGAAAACACTACGCCTTCGAAGCTATACATTGCATGAAATTGTCAATGTTCAGTAATCTCCACTTCTGGAAATATAAGACTCTGCACAGTTCCATTTCTTATAGCATAATATGTAAGGAATTAAATTATCTTTATCTTATATCGAACAACTTGTGTGGCAGCTTTGTATATTCTTTGGGGATCGTATCGGTTCTTGCTTCTTGGGTAAAAAGAACGGGGGCAATAATGCAGGTCGAACCTTTCGAGCGTTACAAACTTCATTGCAAACTATATCAAAAACTTTGGCTATACAAATATCCATTTGCAAAGGCATCAAAAGATTACTTAGGAAATATGACATTACATTTATATTGGCCGGTTCATGTTTTCACTTGACCACCTAATGGTGAAGTATTTCCGCACTGCACTAAAGCAAGTTCAGTTCATAAAGAATGCATACATATGTACATATATACATTTATACAAATATACAATATACATACATACCTAACCACTTAATGCAATAACACTTCTGTTTCATTGACGCTGGCATATGACAAATGGAAATCAGAGAGAAATTATTCACTTTGCGCTCTCAAGTTTTGCCACTATCACCGCAAAAGCCAACTTTGTTACTAGCAACTATATTGCCACAATTTTTACCATTGCCTGTCGCAGTTAGTGGCACTCTACAATGCACACACATTCTGTTAAGTGGTCCCTCAATCTTAATTTTCTTTCCACTTTCTTCTATTGCCTTCACCTATTTTCGTGCTTTATGAATGAGTTTTTTTTTTTTGTTTCACTGCTCTTGCTCTGTACACAAAATAGGAATTTATAGTTAAGTGCTTTTATCAGCATTGCCAGCAATGAGAAAAACCGGAAAAAAAAAGAACTGGAAAGTAGAATGCGACGTCATCAGCGAGACATCAAAACTATTACCTGGCAGTGAACATTATTTCCAGCTTCATGGTACACGGTTACACTCTACCTGCACATCCCTCCTCGCCCACTTACACATCATAATATATAGCACAAACGAATTTGTTTTTCTGTCTCTATTAGCTGAAGAATCTGTCTTTAACCACGATATTGCATGGTATTATTTTCATTTTGAAACGCTTTCGTTACAATTTTATCAGTACAACCCTACAACCGGAAGCTCTTAACGGTTTTATTCTCCACTTTTTTATTTATATGGATTCTTTGTACGTCATTCGAAATCTGTTATATTTTCAATTCAGTTTTTTGTTGTTATTGTTGTTTAACCACTAAAAAATTCGTGTCAATGTTGGCTTGCTTTGTTTGGACAGCTTCCGAATTGCACTTACGTACATATGAATGTATAACTGTAAGCCACTATAGATGGAATGCATTTATATATATGTATGTTTGTATACCTAAACACACACAAACATACGAATTTGTTTGTTTTAGAACTTGTCAATTTTAGTAAACACCACACTGGCACAAAAATATAAATGGGGAGGGAATTTCTCTGAAATACTGTCAGCATGAAAATTGATTGTTTGTTTTAAGTACCTTTACATTTTTCACACCCAACGCACCATATCAGCCAAGTATTAACATTTCGTTAGCCATCTAGTGATGAATAATAGTATAACGGTAGAATAATACTACACAAGACACAAGTTGAACCATCTTAATTTAAAAAATTCTAACGAAATTTTATCTCAATATACAGAGATCTCTGGAATATATATATTTCAAATTGGTTAATTATCGAATAACTAAATTCCTCGTGCTCTTCGTTTAACAATTTTGTGACACGTATACGACTTTAACCTGAGAACTTTTTCAAAATTGCTTTTTATATTTTTTATAACTTAATCTATTGATGTTTCTCTCCGTCCGAACTTGGCTCTCCCGTTCTTGATATTTGTGCACCTAACGCGTTTTCTCTTTGTAAGTATTCATTTTTTCATTCAAAGAGGTGTTTTTGTGTGGTTTTATTCTTCGTTCAATTCACTATATTTCAATGTTCATGTCAATGGTAACAGTAATTGTTTACTAAATTCACCGTAAATCGCGCTTGAACTAAATAAATATTTCTTTGTGCTTTGAAATTCTGTTTGCGACATAATTGGTTAGTTGGATTGTTTTTCAGATTTAACCTAGATTTATCTTATATTCAGCTCTTGATGACCAAAACACTTTTCATGGCTAATAGTGAAATGATAAAAAAGATGAGGTTGTGCTGGATAAAATTAATTTAGTTATTATTGGATAGTGGCTTATCTTAGTAGAGAAGTAACCATTATATGGTTCTACTATTGATTTAACCAAATAATATTTGTATTTTGTGTTTTGATATTTTTATAATACAGTATTCAAAACTAGCCTAAACTGTTAAAGGATTTCATTGTTTCCCAAGTTTAAACTTTCGTATATATATATATGTACATATTATTCAATACAGCTTAAGTCGAGAGCGAGCGGTCTTCTAAATTTTTAATATCAATTTTGTACTACAATTGCCTTTCGCTTCAACCTCGGCTATAACCTCTTCTTTCCGGCAATTTTTTTTTTTTTTTATGAGTGTTACCATGAGGTTTAAGAACAGAAAAACATAACAATATTTTATTTCTATTTATGAAATGAGCAATTTCTTCATCCCTCGGACTGATAATCATATAAAATAATCACTGTTGAAGGATTTTTATTTTGCAAGATATTAAATGAAAATTATTCATTCCAAAATATAAGAGTCATAACTTCGCCAGCTAATTCCCTGAATGAAATGTCAAATATCGAAAGACTTGATAAAGCCATTTTTTCTTGCATTACTTCACACAAATCGGCTAAAATCAATATTCTCTCAATTGACTGAAAGGCGTCTCTAGCCTTTGAAGGTTATGTTTATCTAATTATTGTATATATTTGGTCCAACTTTTATGGATCGGAGTTAGAGTTATGAGTAGATTCACATAACGAAGACGTTGAAATAGGTTAGAGAGCTGGCTGAGCTTTGGCAGAGAACTTATGGAAACATTCAATTAGCTATAAAGCTTGAATTAAGATTTTAGAATAGGTTCTAATGTGCATACTGCTTCACTAACATAAAAATTGCACATATATGGTAACTACATATGCATATATGTACAAGGATGAAAGTACTAATTAAATTAGGTATTATAACCAAAAAAATAACGATATTCATAATAAATAAAAAATAGCCATAAATTAGAGACTTCATTGCTATGGTAACTTTATTATTTAATTATGTCTGCAACCATAATATTCCGTGCGTATCTGATATCTGCGAGTGTGGCGTCAAAGCCAGATAAAAAGCAAGTATTCCCAAAAACAACGTAAATAAGTGATAAAGAGATTTTGGAAACTACGAGCGGGAATCTTAAGATACCTCAAATAGTAGTATACCGAGGTGGCCCAACGTTTGAACATAGTTTACTAAAGAAATATGGAATTGGCTAACGACTTGTGGTTATGCTATTTATATGCTTGGGCACATGTGTTACATAAATACAGAGACCAAAAAGTACGAATGTGTACATAATGTGTACTACATACGCTTATTTGTTAAGCAATATATTACATGATTAATATATATACACATAAAATATTATTAATTTCATAAATCGCACTAGGACATGTGCCTAGACGTTGAGTACGGACAACGGAAAATTGACTATGGCAGTACGAATTCTGGGACGCACAGTAACGATTCAGTATATACAAATATTTTGCTTTCATGTGCTCTACATTGCAATCACATACAAATGATAATAAAGCATGGCGACACTTAAATTTTATCGACGTTTGCGCATAGTTTATTGAAAATTACCCATTTATGCAACGAAGCCTAAAGCCGGGCAAATTATTATATGTATAGTTTAGTAAATCTGTACGCATACATATATTTATATGTATGTATAGTCCTAAGTGGAGCATGTACTTATGGCCACGAGCATTTGTGTCCTAATAAACTATACTATACACCTTCTTTACAAAAAACTGTTTATATCCATAGTATTTGCTAAATTATCACCTAAATTAAAAAAATAGTTAGTAATCGAGTTGTAACCCATTTTGTTTATTTCTGCTTATTTTCCGTTTCTCGTATTGGCCGTGGAAATTCTCTCAGCAGAAGAATTGCAATTTCCACTCAGATTGACAGAATTTCCATAGGTTCGACTAGGCAGAGTGGTTTTCTTACGATGCACCTAGGTTTTTAGGAGATCCATCGTGATACCATCAGGACTAAAGTCACCTCAATCTATTGTTTCTTCTCTAAACCACCATGTATTTCTGTTGAAGTTCATCTATATGAAAATTTTTAAACGATGTTCGTCGTCGTTACGAGGGTTTCGATCCTTTTCCAACATATGGTGTAGCCTTGCATTCACATAGAATATGTGTTATCGTCTCCACCTCTTCTATCTCCTGACAGCTTCTACAATAGTCGTTATATAACGTTCTTAATCTACTGAGACCAACAAGACAGACCTCTTCGCACTCCTATTAAAGTTATTTTATCTTTCCTTTTAAATTTAAATAGCGGTCCATGTTACAATCGGGTCCATGTTACAATCGGGTTGCTTGTAGAGCAGGTAAGAATTGTTTCCTCCATGACTCAGCTATATTAATAACATATTTTCCGAATAAATATCTACAAGTAGTTAGAGGCATGTAAACTCCCTCTTTTCAGGAGTCATCAGCTTCACAGCTCCCACGGATATTACTATGTCCTGCAAAGCATTGCAGGTTGATTGCGAAGTAGGAAGCTAGATCCTCCAAGAGATCAAGGCATTCCTGACTACCTATTTATATGATCTCCGCTTGGAAGACCCTGCAGTGGTCTGGTAGACGGGAAGTGATTTTAGAGTTAGAACTTTCTATTTTGTAACCATCCATATAGATGCTTTTTTCTGTGTTCCTGTCCACCTCCTCCTCTTCCAACTCATCTCTGAATGAAAGGGCAAAATTGGTGAACGCTTTTAAATTAAGCTCTAAAGTATTTCGAAAATCCGTGCTACTGGGAAGAAAAGAGAACTTTTCAAGAATCATAGAAGAAACAGGGAAAATCCCCTCAGTCTGAGAGCTGTCTCTGCTGCCATTTGGTTACATAACAAGTCTGTTAGCAGTAAGTGTAGAATTACGTGGGGTTGCACCGAGAGCTCCACGGATACAGATACTGGCTGCTCTTTACATATTTTCCAAACGTTTTACTTAGTATTTCTTCTCTGTTATTGGCCATCATATCAATATGCTGTAAATCATAATCGGTCTTACAACTGCTAAGTAGAGCCAATGAGCTACCCGAAGTGTTAATCCCCATTTGGGGACTACTGTCTTTACACTAGCGACCAAGTTTGGTTTCCATCAAAGCTTCCTCTCTTAAATTAGTCCGAAATAGCTTGACTTATCTTCCATTACTAGCCTAGTAACATTTAGTAATGACGCCGTAATTTCTGGAATAGGGTGGTTCCTAGAGAACATTACTAGTTTCGAGTGCCTAGCGTTCGAATTTAGTCTGACGATAGGGCTGTTTCATTTAAAACTGTCTGCATATGGCTTGCGAAGGTAATCGGGATTTTACCTCTAACCGAAACTGCTACATCGTCATAGCCCAACATGTACCCCCTTCTTTTCCGGATCCACCAACATTTTGTTCATCGTTAGAATCTGCAGATCGTTGAAACTCCCAGCGTTGAAATTATTGACCTGCCCATGAACATCTGTTAAATTAAATTCCTGAAAGGCTCAGAGATTCCCAAGTCTTTAAGCGCGGCCATTATGGCACTAGGTTCAATGGTATTCAAAGCGCCTTCTATGTTTGGGAAGGCTACGAAGGTGTATTCTTTTCTCACCAGAGAATTGTCAGTCTCTACTACCACTGAGCTCATGACTGTTTCTGTAGATTAGCGCTAATATGCTGCGAAGCTGTCATTTTTCTGAGTTTAGACTGCCTCTTATGTGTTATTGAAATTAGGAAAGACTAATTTGTCTGAATCTCTTTGCCGCTTTTGGTAAACTATACATACAAGTTGTGTACCAAAATAAACAGGATTTAAAAAAAAAAAAACAGGAAAAGTGTTTTTTTCGGCAAAATCAATTCATTTTATTCAAAATAGTCTCCTTCTGCTTCAGCACAGCTTTTTGCACGGTCCAAAATCATGTCGAACGAGTGTTTCAGCTCGTTGGCCGGTATGGCCGCCAGTATGCCGTTGCAAGCCTTTTGAATAGCCTCTATGTCTGCATAACGCTTTCCTTTCATGGGCAAATGCATTTTTCCGAAAAAAAAAGTCGCACGGCGCCATATCAGGTGAATACGGGGAGTGGTTAATGATTAAATTTTGATTTTTGGTCAAATAATCCGTCACAAGCGTTGATTGATGAGACGGCGCATTATCGTGCAACGAACGCCAACTTTCATCTTCGCGATATTCGGGTCTAACACGTCGTATACGGCGCACCAAATGCTTCAAAACTCCAGTGTAGAATACCGCATTAACGCTCAATTCCATTGCCATGAATTTCAATGATAACTTCGGCTGGTTTTTGATGAATTCACACACAGTTTCGATGGAATTTCCGGTGATAACGGATTTTGATTGGTCCACGTGTTGATCGTCATTTATGTTCTCACGACCACTTTGAAAACTTTGAAACCACTTGTGCACTCTGATACGGGATAGGCAATCATCGCCATAAACTTGTTTCATCAATTGAAACGTTTCGGTAAAAGTTTTCAATTTTAAAACCAAATTTAATGTTGGCTCTTTGTTCGAAGCTCATTTTCGCACCGATAACACAAACATACTGACACTTAAAATGCAATAACTTCACTTCCAATCTATGAAATGTCATGAAATTCTCACTGGACAATCGATAAAGCAGATCGATAGCAGATTCTAATGCACAACTCGACATATAAATGGCGCCACCAGGAGGCGCTAGATTCAAAAGTCCTGTATATTCAACATACTTGATTTGTGTACTGGAAAGTGAAGAATCAAATAAAATTTTTAATTGTGTTACATTGAATGATAGGAATAAACGCAGAATGTTCATCGGTACCTCGTCCTTTGTCCAATTTTCACAATGGAGCACATAAAGCCGTCTCATACCATCTCGGAAGTAAGATTTAATGTTTCTGGCGTGATTATTTATTAGGAGTAAGCGGGGTTATCTTCCAATTTAATCCATTTTCACACTGTCGCGACATGTCGGTAGGAATTCTTATAGCATTCAAGCATGGCAAATTTGGTTATTGTAGCTTAAGTGGCTTAGGATAAATGTACATTAAACATTATAGAGGGCGGGGCCACACCCAATTTTTCAAAAAATATTACCCAGAGTGGCCCCTTATTACTGCGATCCATTGTGCCATACATCTTAATTTAGTGCTTCGTTACGGCACTTTATAAGTTTTCGGTTAGTGGCGTTTTGTAGGAGTGGCTGTCTCTATCTACTCTACATCTATCACGCTTAGTTTTAGGTGATACGTACAACCGTTAGGTGGTCAAAACTATAATACTCTGTAGCAACTGGTTGCAAGAGTATAAAAACAGTTTGACCTAGATAACCGGAAAATTTGTAATGAAATTTTTGAAAACTGCTCTTATTAATTGAGAATTGTTTTCAGCTATAACTAATCGTCTCTAAGAAGCTTTAGGTTGGTGCAGGTCACGCTCCACACACTAGCAAAACGTCATTATATGACATGACAAAAACTATTTGCTCTTTATTAAAATTTTCTCCCTCAAGTCTTTTTTGTTTTTTAGCCTCCAATACTTTTTAAAGCCAATGCCACTATCTTCTAGCTTAATAGTTATATACGACAACGAATTTTTCAATTGTCGCTAAGTTTATTTCACACTCTAACTTCAGCTGTTATTCAGCCATTTTCCGTTTTCATTCTGCTTTGTAGTAGAAAACCGGTTCGTCTACTGTCAACTGCCTGCCGACGTGGACTTCCTCAGTCTCAAAAGTGCGAAGTACAAAGTAGAAGTTCATTAATCTCGTTATAGTTCGTTCAGACATTTCGTACAATCAATCAGTATGGGACACAAGCTTGCCACAACTGCGCGTGTGTGGCGTGTGTGGCATGTGTAGAAGTTCCCCAACCCGCCGTCCGTCCCTGTGCAGTGTAATGCGATTCCGATAGTGGGTGGAATGTTTTATGTGGCAAAAACGTGGATTTAATGTATTGTTTTTCATGTCAATGGCGCTAAAACGGCTAGCATTGCTCGCAATGATACTGAAAAGCACTATTGTGATTTGCCTTAAGCTTCTGCCAGCATGAAAGCTCCTTTTTTCTTAGTTCAACGTTTTTATTTATTTTTTATTTTCACACTTGCGGTTTTGCGCCAGCAGCACCAGAAGCACCAGAATTTCGATGAATATTTGAGTATGCCTGAGAGAATTGTTTTTATCCGCATAAAATCTCAAGAGGTTTGCATTATTTTTATGGTAAGTTGTAGTTAGTAGATGCGTTTTTCGCACTCGAACACAAAAGCAAGCGCGTAGTTGGGAGAGAAGTTGCAGATTACACTGTACGAGAAGCGGCACTCCATCAATTCAACTATGCATTGATAAGCAGAATTTTATTGTGCCTTCGGAAATAAATATACTTTTATGGCATCATAAATGCATTGACATTGGAAAGCTTTGAGTTTTGTGCGAAGGCTCTTTGGCAGCGGGCAATATTTTATGGCCAAAAGAATGATATTTCAATATATACACAAGCACGTCTGCATAAATTATGATATTTGTGTACTCTGAATTGCAAAAATATGACCTCAAAATAAAAGTTTTAGGAACAGAAACTATTATTCACAATTGAAGTTGAAATCTAGCCATAAAACCAAAAATGTAAGATACTTTTCAGCGGTTTTTGCTAAGCCGCGGATTCACAAAATGGTAATGGAATTTTTCTTAATCTAATACCTGTTTCTCGAATCCAAAACTTATATTCAAGCAGGGTGGCAGTTTACTCTAAAAAGTTTACATTTATCATTCAAATTATGTGAGAGAAATCCAAATGGAATTAATTACTCAAAAGCTTATTCGTTTGGCTATATGCGATTTTGATAATATTTTAGATTTTGATATGAAAAACCCTGGATGGAAGGGTATACAGTTATAAGGAATGACATAACACTAAAACATTCAATAAAAAAGTTTTAGGTGAAATTAATTAAACTGAATTAAGCATATACAATTATTACTTCTTTTTTTCAAATGTGTCCTTCAATTTGATGAACCTCTGATTTTCTTGTATGTGATTTTTGTTTTTCGTCAGACAGTTTTCACCTTAAATTCATAAAAATAATTTCTGGCCTAAATCGTCATTACTAATAATATTCTTCGCCAGCAAAACACACAAATTATCTTGAAGAAAATTTTATTGCTATTACACCAAAAATCATTATTACAGTCGGTTATTTATAATTGCAAGTGCATTTGAGGCTCAGAATATATTACTGAGTCGAACTAAAGAGTGCGTAGAACCTTAAATACCAATTTATTTAAAACTAAAAATATACTGATTTCATATTCCAACTTATTATTATTATTATATATATTTACAATTCGAGTGTATAATATCCTTTTTATCTGCAACAGGTAGTACATTGTCCCGTCTGCTATTGTAAGTGGCCATTGTCTAGCATTTTCAGCATAAATACATAACGTGTACGTACCAGGAGCCGTAATTAATGGCACGAAAACGATAAATTTTAAGGATACTTATATTAAATTTTTCTGTTACTGCATAATTTGAGAGAATGAAAGCCAATTAAATTTTTTACGAAGATTAAATGTTGCACAAAAAAATTACAAAGATATTTTGATATATGTAAATATGTATGTGTTTTACATAAGCGTGGCAAAAAGATGAGCATTTAAGCCATTCAAAGGTCAGTCACAGCTGTTCCTTAAAGAACACACACACTCTAACCAAAATTCGAATAGAATAAAGTGATTTTGCGTAATAGCAAGACAAGTGTATATAGCAAACAGCCATATTATTTATAATTTCATGCACTTAAATTGATAAGCGAAGTTTTGGAAAATTTTGGTACCCTTCTTTAAATAATTGCTATATATTAAATTCTCCCTGTTTGAAGTGATCAAAACTACAAGGACTCTTAATTATGGCTAGTTATAATTGGGTAGCTATTTCAATTATAGTATTAAAGTCGGCTTAAATTTACTTCATTTGTAGCAATTCTTTTGTGTATTTCTTATAATCATAACTAGTCCATATACTCAACCAAATGTACTGAGTGGTCCAACATAGACAAATATGCCAAACCGGAAATAAAACACTTGTAGTGAAATACAAAATTAGATTCTGAATATTTAAAAATCTCATCGCGAAGAAACATTAAAACCCAGACAATGGCGGTGGAGTGGAGGAAATTACATTTTAGCGCCAATTTAATGGAAAAGGAGGCGAGTGGAATAAAATGTAAAATTCATTACGATTTATGTAGAAAGCAGGTAAAAATGGCGTAACACCACCGAACAGCCTTAGAAAATTTGCGTTGCACTCAACAGGAATAGGGAGAATACAACAACCCGAAGCAATGATGAATGGTTCACGCAGGCAATGCTGCGGCACGCAACGGTATTACGAGTATTCTCTCAAAAGAATTAAGGTAAGGAATGAAGTAGGAAAACAAAGTAAAGTTACATAAACATTTTAAATTAAGGGAAACAGAAAATTCTTAAAGAACAGGAGGTGCAGGTGGAAATGTTTGGTAGAATAATTTATGGTGTTTAGAACGCCTGCTTTATAACCAGAGTAAAAAATGATTTTGGAAAAAAATTATATGATTTCGAATTTGAGTTCGACATTCTTAAACATTTAAATTCAACTTCGAAGTGCGCAAAATTTGCACTGAACATCAATTCCGTGTATAAAAATTGTTTGTTTAGACATGTAATTTTTAAGAAGAATAAAACGCATACAATTTAATGTTATGGTCAAGAATTCAGTTTTGTTATGAAGATAAGGATATGTCAGTATGCTTTAAAAACAATACAGTGCAAGTCACCGCCACGGCTGGCTCGAATAATCTCCACCCATGGGGCCCGTAAGTCAACAAAAGACGGGCCGAATACTCTGTTCAAGACGTCAATCGTGTCGGGCTTATCTGCGTAGACAAACGACTTCACTTGGCCTCAGAAAAATATTCCAACGGCGTTTAATTGCACTATCAGAGAGGACACTCGACAGGACCAAGAAGAAGGATAAAGTTTGGTTAGATCTAGCGGCGTGTCAACAATGGCTTGTAGATAATTATCACTCCAAACAGCAATAGCGTCGTCGGTGCGCACTGCATGTCGTTACTGAAGTTGTGCATTTTACATGCATAGAAGAAAAACACCGGCTTGCTGAGCGATTATATCGTAGTAGAAAGTAGCCCTATATAACTCTACACCTATCTCGATTAGCAACACGGTGTGAGAGTATAAAGTTGGATTGCTACAAAACACGTGGCAGCTTTATCATCGAGCTGAACAAAACAAAATCAAGCATAAAGTTCTAAGTATTACTCGTAGTAGTATTGAGCTCACTACTACATATACATATGTATATTGACACTTATTCAAGCTATTTCAGCGCCTCGAAGACGTAGAACGTGCACGATTTATATGGCTAATACAGCAAAAGAATAGATTATTAATTTTATGTGTGGCAGGTTAACATGAATAAAAAACATATGTCTATATATATCGGAGTTTTTTCATGAGAAAATTGATAAACAGCATTTGCCGAAATATAATCTGCCTTGAACGTGTGTGTGTGCCCCAGTCATGTCATGGTAGGCAAATTTACTTAATTCGACAGAAGCATTCTTTATTTGGCGAGTGTATGAGCGCCTGCATATGCTAGAACTCGTATGAAAAACAATTGGTGGGTCTGTTCGTGTCCGCACTAAAACAGTCTAAATAACTAACTTCTTGAAGTTAGCCATTCATGACATGAGTAAATCTTTTTTTTTTGCTCGTACATGCCTGCAAATAATATTGTATTCCACTGGATAAACATAATTTATCTTGTACCAATCGCCATTCCTCATTTATGCAGTTCCTTGAATGCCCTCAAATCAAACAAATAATTTATCTGCTGAAACGACAAAATGGGGGATAAACTTAAGTCGAAGTAAAATAACATGAAGTGAAAATCCACCGAAGAACCAAAATGTAATGAAAATAAATATATACATACATATAGTATATCCTAAATATATAATATAACAAGGAGTAGTGAATTAGTGAAAGAAGAAAAAACGTTAGAAAACTTTGAAAAGAACAAAGAGAACACCAAAGGATAATCGGGGAATAGCGTTCCCGCTCATTCGATTGTACAATCATTCGCACTGATAGCTCTGCAAACAAACAGTTAGGAGGCACATAATACAATGGCGAAGAAAGTCGTAGATACAACTTAGACACACACATGCCCTCAGTTATTTGACAATGACAGACAACCGTTTCCGAAGAGTTAGGGGCATACGATGGAAGGTTTAACTTAGTCGGGGAATCGGCGACAGCCAATGTCACCGACTGCAATTCAATGAAGCAAAGCCAACAATTCTACTCAATGAGCGAATGGTCGATATTTGCTGGGCTTTATGTACTTGTGTTTGTGTATGCAAGGAGGTGTTCGTAGCGAATGTTTGCTTTTACAGCTTCTTCAAGTAATCGTAATAAATAACAAAACGTTGCTCTGATTGTTTTTATTTGTTCAATAAGCAAAACTGTTATGCGAGGCAAGAAATAGCGTCAGTTTAGTTGGCGTGGCGTTGTTAAGCGGCTGACTAATATTTGTGCGTACATAATATTGACGGTGAAAGAAAATGCGCAAGTGAAATATTTTCGAAACAATGCGTGCAGAGCAGGAAGGCATTTTTATTTGAGAAACGTGAACACGGCAAACAGGGTTGAATTGCTCCAATTATTAAAAAAAAAGCGCAAAATAAAAGCATACGTAAGAATTAAGAAAAAAAATCAAGTATGGAAAGGCTAAGTCGGGGTGCAATCAAACATTTCATATTCTTGCGACTTGCCAGGATCAAACTCAAGCAGTACCTACAGGTGTTTGAAATCTCTCACTAAAATATATAGCGAAATAATTCAGTATTCATTATCCGAAGAAATCTTGAAAGGGTTACAATCAAATTTGTATCTTATTTACTTTTATTATAGCTTAGCTGGTTTTATAACAATATTTTGGTTCCCGTCTACAAAAATTTTCGTCCTCAAATGAGACATATCTGGCATCCACACAACCGATGAGACTAAATTTAATGTATAGAGATAAAGTATAATGTTAAGTAGAAAATCAGTATTCATTACGATAAGGATAAGAGATTAGTACCAAGGAGTTAACCAACAGCATTTACATTCTGCGCAAAGTCACATAATTTTGAAGAAAGCTATCACAGATTTTGACGAAACTAATTGGTTTACCAGCAGATGGAAATTCGAAAATCCCTATCTATTTTTTTTTCACAGAAAAGATTTGCACTGATTGCACAACCTTCTGACATTACTCAGGTATACCCAAGAAACACTGACAGACATATTTCAGTAACGAAAAGGCAATCAAAGCAGTAACTTCGAATCGCATATCGGCCAAAAGTATTTTAGGAAAGAGGGTAGCAATGAAAAGTGTTGCCAGAAGCAACTTTACTCCTACTGGGTGCCAGGTGAGGAAGGCATCGAGGACAATGAAATAGTGGACAAGAATACCAAGAATAGTGAACGGCAAAAACTCGAAAACATTATCAACATTGGAAAACCCACGCATTGTCTATACGACGAACTGGACAGAAGCATGGTAAAGAAAATCAAAACACGATGGAACGAGCTACCTGGGTGCAAAACTGCAAAAGTCATGTATAAAACGGTAGATTGAAGGAAGTGCACAAAGTTCCAATTGGCACAAGACCGTATATTCTGTAAGAATATGATCGGAATACTAACTGGTCACTGTTAGTGGTGCCCCACGTCCGCAGAATGGGACTGACAGATCGAGAAGACTGCAGGAAATGTTTAAAACAAGGCAAGACTACGCTGTAAGCATCTGGGGTTCTTACAGTATGATATACTGGAAGAGCTATCGGTAGTGAGGCCACGGAGTCTGTTGAAAATCGCATCCTAACAGTTGACTACTGCTCATGGATCTAGTAACTGAACTCCATCTGGTATAACAAAGGACCAAAACTGGTCTATGCGTGACCTAACCCAATCTACAAACGAAAATCATTAACGTTGTGTACTGAAGTCGGGGTTAATCGTCAATCAATTGCACATATTTTCGGCATTTAACTGTCATAATATGTCAGAAGATAGTTTACATCAAATTTGTTTCAGCTTAAGAAATGGTGACCTTGAGATTAACGAAACGATACATAGTCGGGCTTTGCTCTTGATCGAAGACATGTGTCATGTCATGTGCAATAGTTTAGTCGGGTTAAGAATGCCAGCGCCACATCATGAAATGAATGACACACTAAATTCAGAATTGAAACTATTTTATTAGATTTGGCAGTTAAAGCGAACGTATTCCTGTTGAATCCCCAACAAAAAGAAGTTTATGATACATTAATGAGGCAATGGACAAGAGACATGGTGGCTTGTATTTCCTATATGACCCCGGTGAAACTGATATGACTCAATATTATTGCAAAAACCTCACCAATGGCCAGAGTTTTATTAGCATCGACAATCAATGCAAGCATTCAAATCTATTGGCTAAGTAGTGAATGAAGATGAAGCCACTAACTAATCAATTGAATATTTAAACTCATTGAATGAGCCTGGCTTAACACCGCACAATTTACGCCTAAACATAAACCAAACAAAACTATGCAACGGTACGCGTTTGGTGGAAAGTAAATTGATAAAAAAAGTGGTTTGCGTGACAATAATCAAAGGAAAATTCCAATTTAAGGAAGTTTTGATTCGGAGTATGCCGGTGTTCCAAACCGATATGCCGCTTGAGTTTAAAATACGTCAATTTCAGATTCTTCTTTTAAAGTTTGTGTGTTTTTCGCTTGGTCAATTATATGTGGCATCTTCAAGGAACGGAATACCATCTACGTTGTTTGTTCTTGCGCCTTGACAATTAAGCAGAAAATATCGTGTGTCACAATGTACTTAACTGAAGAGTACGAACTCAGCCCTAGAATACATGAACAATAAAGCATTACTAAAATATTTAAATATTTTATTTGTATTTCTTAAAACAGGACTTAATAAAATCCAAAACTTGCTTATTTGTTTCGTCTAGAGCAAAACAGACTTCGCCGGGTACAGTGTACTAAATAAATTTTTAATTATTTTAAAAGATTAATATGGAATTTAAAATTTTGTTATATGGGAAGTAGCTATGGTTTTTATCAGATTTCGGCCACTGAGCAAACTTGGTTATTATAGCTTAAATGGTTTAGGAGTTACGCACACTTTTTAAGAATTGTTCAACCATCGGTTTACTTCCCTGAGGCAACTCTTTGTAAATAACAACCATGTACTTGCTGTGGAGCTTCGTTGTGGCACGTTATACATAGGTCTTCGATTAATGGAGATTTGTGGTCGTGGCGATAGTCCGATTCCGGTTATCTACATGCAAATCTAATTGGGTGCCAGAAAACGCGTGTATCAAGTTTCATCAAGGTATCATAACTTTTAAGCAAGTTAGATCGTCACCCTTGAAACCCGGGTTTAGACGATACCAACAACCGTTTGTTGAACAAAACTCTGTACTCTATAGCAACATGTTGCATAAGAAAATACTGACATTTTATTAGTAAATTTAATGTTTTTAAAGTTAATTGTCATAAGGCATGAAACTACATATGGAGAATAATGCTTATTATGCGTATTTTTACTTTTAAGTTAAAAGAATTATTTAATGTTATAACAATACTGATCCTTCAGACTTGTATAAATTTATAAATAATAAAACATAGCCCATTGGCCACCAATAATTGGGTCTAGACCACAAGACATTCTTCATTACTAAGATTCATAATTTCTTAGTCCAATAATTTGCAACTTTTTATTTCCTTTGCGCGTAACGATTTGCATTGTATCCACTGTCGGGGCAAATCATCTTTCTGCTGCTCAGATTTTTTAGTCTGCAAGCTTGCTTTTTCCCGACTTTCGACTTAATGTTTTCTAGACTTCGTGTTAGTAGTACAGCGAACTTTCCACCAGCTCTGTACATTTAAGTTTTCAAAGTACTTTAGAGCTTTTTCTATAATTGATGTTGGATGAGCGCTGCATACTGAGCAGAAAATAAAAAGTACATGACGATTATAAAGAAGCAGAAGTAATAGCGGCGGTAGCTGAACTTCCTGCCATCTTGACAGCCGTGCCTCGTGCTCCAGTTGCGATACGTATACAAGTATGTAAGTAATATTACGCTTTGCTACGCTGGATAAGTGGAAGGTGCAAGAAACACTTGAAGAAATTTAATTTTTTTGCTCAAATAAGAACATGATACAGGGTACTCGGTAATAGGCAGAGCACTCATACGCCATGTTGGCAACTGTATATGTAGTAGTAACCAAGCCGTATGAATCATCTCTATAATGTTGAGAATGTAGCCTAGCACACACTCCGCTACAAATGCAATCAGCTATCAACAATACGGAGTAGCAGAGCCAAAGCAGAAGCGCTCGTACTAACTACCATTATCCGCATTAGGGCTCGCGTAAACTAACATCGCACAATCATTCTGTTAAAGAAAGTTGCCTTTGCCGTTGGCATTGCGCACTCTGCACTTCGTTTCTTTTCACGAAAATATATGGAAGCAGAGAAGCAGTATAATTTTAAACTGGTTGCAAGCATATTTCTTTGCTACTGTCTAGGTCCGCTAGACATGTATCCTGTCAAGAATTCTTCCTGCCTGCGAATGCCCCTGCTGACTGCCATCCCTCCAGTCGCTCACTACGGCACGTACAAAATCAGTATCCCCTCACCAGCAAGTCTATTTTGCTCACATTGCGTCTCTGCGCATTTTTTTGTGTTGTTTCTCTCCTTCCAGTTTCAGGGAACCAACCGTATTACTTCTAGTGCCTTTGCAACATAAACACAACACACATGAATACACACATCTGAACGCAGATATTAGTGCTCGCTTCCTCTTGGCTTTCTTTTAGCAAAACGTACCATTCTAATGGGAATTTACGATTTTCGCTCTGCCGTTAGCTCAGCACACTGCGCTGCACATTGCAACTTCGACGCATTGCAGTGCAATGTGCAATGTCGTGTGAAATGAATGCAAAGGTTTGTTTTTACATTCTTATTTACTTTTACAGCATTTTTACTTGCTTACTCGCATTTTAGTTTTCTCTTTTACTTTAGAAGTTGAAGTATTTATTATCTTTGTGGGTAGGCTCCAATTTAAAACTCTAATCACATTGTTTTGAAGACAGCAATGCGCTGATTGCATCAATATGGGTTCGTGGTAGAAAAGATTATAATTTGGCGTTTTTTTATCACAAATTTCTTGCTGATTTGTGCACCATGATCAGGGTATGTAAAGTTTGCCTCGAAGTTTGTAACACTCAAAAGAAAACGTCAGAGACCATATAAAATACATACAAAAATTATCAGCGAGACGAGCTGAGTACATTTAAATAATTTATTTTGCAATAATAAATCTCTTAATGTATGCAACCTTATGAACAAAAATTGACTAAGTATAACCAAAACTGCTCCAGCTCCTACTTGTATGTATCGAATATGTGGATGTCATTATCTTTGGTGGCTTTTTACCACAAATATCGGTCAATGTATGGGATATACCAGGCCTGTCCAACATACGGCCCCCGGGCCACCATCCGGCCCGCATAGGTCCTGAAGGTCATTTTATTTTTTTTTGGCCCGCTACGGTTATGAAAATGCTAAACCTGGCCCTTCACAAAATGATGTTGGACGGGCCTGGGATATACTATTGAAATTCAGAGAGAATCCTTTCCTGGCAGTAGTATTTCTATGCATAGAAAATGGGTTGAATCGGGTCAATACTTCCTGTAGAAGCCATATACCTAATTTAAAGATTTTCGAACTTCCGGGTGACTTCATACTTTAACTAAAATACGTATTTTTTCACTTTAGATGATCCTGCAAGAAGTTATCCTGCCAAGTGCAACGGAAATGCATCTTTTTAAAACTTCTCTTTGTACTATACGAGGACCCGAAATGACGATTTTGGATATTCTCTTCAATCCAAAACTCTTGTTTGAAACAAATAAATAATAAGTAAATCAAGCTATTGGTTTTTGCTAATTATCTAAGAGATATTGTAGCGTACCGAATATGGCATATTTTGCTAATTCAAATTGTAATTGTCCAAAATAGGAAGCTGGTTTCTTCCCATAAAGTGGTTTTTACTATAATTTCCGTTCTCAAACCACTAATTTGTTTAACCCTGTTATTACATAACATATGTGCCAAATATAATTGATCCTCTGCTAGACACATTTATACATAACTGTTTAGGTAACATGACCCTGCCTATTCAATGGGTGAGTAATTTGTGTTGCTTTAATTATGCCAATTATCTGGCAGGTCATTGAATTAATTCGTTCTGCAGCATCTTCACACATTTCTACAGAAGCTAAGAAGTATACATACTCGAGCAAATTGAAATGGATTTCCTTCTTCTGCTAGCACTCTATCGCAGCATGTACCTGCACAGTTGCCTTAGTTAGTAACGTCTACTTCGTCCTCACGACTGCCTTCGCTTCGACTTTGTGACTACCGACATCTGTGTTATCTTTTCATTTCACAAGTGTCTAATAACTACCGAAAATGTAGCTGGTGTTATAGGAGTATCACTGAGACACCAAAGAATACTATGTGCGTGGTAGTTACGCGAATAGTTGAATGTTCGAAAACCAACTAACTTTTTTGTTTGTAATGGCATTTGAAGACGTAGTAGGTTCTTGTGTTTGGAAAAGAAACTCGGCCATGCAACTATTAGTACATCTAAATTATGTGTATTTATGTACTTATTTTATATAAGAGTACGTCGTAGCAGTTGACAAAAATGTAGTGTACATATCTTTCGTTTGAGGAGACTTTACTTTGCACGCGCGTTCAAGTGCCCATGAATGTGGAAATGAATGGACGGAGGAATATGTGTAACTAAACAAATGTGAAACTGCCGAGCGTTTTTTTCCTAAATATGACGTATAAGCATTTTATCACATGTGCATATACCCTATGTAAATATGTATATGTGTGCATGCTTGGCTCCATGCATGGGAGCGCCTCGAACGTTAAGCGAAACACTCAGCATCTGCATGAGACAGCAGTCAAGGAGTTGGCAAAAATGCGTTTTATACTTCCGCGAACTCCTCTTTTCATATGTATTTTGTTCAACTCTTTTTTAGGTTGTGACGTTGCCATCCTACTACTATGCATATTCATAGCAGCGACATTCAATTATGGAAATAGTTTATCTGGCAGGTAACAGACTGCCATGTTATAAAAATGCTAAAAATGTTTAAAAAGTAAATAAATTTACCTATTTTAACAAAAAATAAACATTTTCTGACGACTTCTTGCATGAGCCACTTAAATTAAACACAGAAAAAAAAACAATTATTATTTTTTTAGTGTGGCTCACTTTTTAAAATTAAATAATACTATTTTGCTTTCTTTTTATAAATAGAATCCGAACAAATTATTATAACAAAATGTTAAATCTAGTTGAGCTATTAGTTTCTGTAACTGAGCAACTTTATTCACGAGGCTTAAAAATTCTGTTGTCTTTCCTGTTTTGGCTAATTCCGAATGTCTGAGGATTACTCCTCTCGCGTGAGGAGTAATCGATGCATCTTAATTTTACTAAGATAGAATCTTAATTTTATTACTAAATGAATCTATAATATTTTATCAAATATTGATTAAGGTGCTGTCACCATTGTTTCACTTGAATGATTTCCAATTACTTAATAATGTTATGAGACGGGTGTGGGATTTTCGTAAATAATTTTTAAATAATTTGATTTTATTCAATTTATTTCACAATCGTTTGCAACAGATATGGTTATTACTTTTGGATTAAGTTTTAATGTAATTGTAATAAATAAATATAGTTAAAGATAAAATAATATGTTGGGTGTGCAGATGTGGTGAGTAATGTTTGTCAGTGTTGTGCTGCTTATTATGTTGTGTTTGTGGACGGGCGAAAACCTCATTTAACCAAATAGGTTTAATATTAGCTGTCTTAGATTCGTCGAGAGTTACTCTCCAGTGAATCGAACAAACTATATTAGATGCTAAGACAAATGACCAGCGCTAATATGTCTTTTAACGTATGCGAAATAGTATTGTGATTTTTTTTTGGTAAATAAATTCTTATTTTCGCGCTAATCCCTTCTTTTCGCGTTCTGTAAATTATCACGAAAGCTTTGTATAGATTGAATATTACAGTCATCCAGTATACGTAGTAGCACAGTGCATGGGGCGAGGCGGCAAAGGCAACGAAACCGCAAATCTGACTTGGCACATTTGTGAACAAAACTACGTGGTCCAACCAGCGCTGGCTTTCAACTTCCCGCCTTATTTCATTTGCGCGTCGTAGCTTCACAGTTTCACAGCTGCCAAGTTCGTTGGTCTTCCAGGGCTTCCATTTTCGAGTTTGTTGTGCAAAAGTGTATAGCATACATTCGTGCAATATTTGCGTTTGTATTTAAGTAAGCTTTTGTGTGTGTCTTTCCCAACTCAACTCTTTGTATGCTGAGGCAGTTGGTTCGGATAGTGGAGCGTCACGGCGTATGAGTAACATTGGTGATATGCAAAAATTCATTAATCAAAATGTTAAATAAGCACTGCAATTGATTTCGTTATATACATGTTTGTGATAGTTAGTTTTTTATGCTGGTAACCTGACATGCATGAATAGAGCTGTGGGCGGAAGTCTGCGAAAACACGATTAAAAGCACACCAGAAAGCAAAATGAGTCCGTTTGGGCATTGAAAAATGTATGCATTTGTATTTATATGCACTTCCAATAATTTATTAGCATAAAATCACATGCACATATACCAACGAGATCAACTAAAAATAACAATTTATTGTGCCCTTAAAATTATAGCACAATAAATGAAAAACAAATAAATAAACTCATTTTAATGAAAAATATGTATGCCAATTGTCACTAGTTTTTGTAGAGCATATTCATATATCCAACTAGCTCACGACTAATAATTGCTGCAACTAACTATTTTCTATATACAAAATTAGATAAGATGCACACTTATTCACAAAAACTTAGCTCCTGACCTTAAACAATTTCTTTCTGAAATATACTTCAAAAACTAAAAAAATGTTAACTTCGGTTACACCGAAGCTATAATACCCTGCACAAGTACAAAAGATTCCTTACAGGAACTTATTCTGATCATTCAGTTTGAAACCAGCTATATGTTGAAGTCATCCAATCTGATAAATTTCATTGGAAACTGCATTACCACCTTGGATAATAATTCATGGCAAGTTTCGTTAATATATGTTGGCAAACGAAAAAGTTGTCCATACAAGAAACTTAATACCGATCGTTCAGTTTGTATGGCAGCTATAAGCTACAGTAGTCCAAAATCGCCGATTCCAATGAAAAACAGCTTTTTGGAGAGATAATTACGTGTGTAAAATTTCATATCGTATATACAAACAAACAGACAGACGTACATGGCTAAATCGATGCTAATTTTATAAACTAATTATACGACGGTTCCTTCTGGATATTTCAAAAATTTAGCAAACTTAAAATCAGGGTATTAAACTGCAATTGGCTGATAAGCAAGTTAAATAAGTCACGACAAGGTTCCCACTTCAGAATGGAACCGCAATTTCAACCGGCCAGGGACTATCAACTCAGCAGCATTCTAAAATTTTTGTTTGGAATTATTTTAGCTAAACACCCCAAACGAAGACAATATCAAAAACAATTTCAATTGCTTAAAACTTTTAAATATTCATAAATTAATATAATTTACATATTATTTAACCAAATGTAACCGACAGCCCTAGTTGCTGGTGTTTTTTCACATTTATTGAAATTTCAATTATAATAAATAATAATAATAATATTTTAGTGCGATATGGCTAAAATTCCTAATTAAGGTTCCACTTTTCGATTATTTTATATAGTATATTGAGTAAATAAACGTGTTGTGTTGAGTTATTATTATTATAAAGTTTACAAATATAATTTATAAAAATAATAGTGATTCAACTTGAAATAAAAAAAGTGCAATTGCAAGTTTTAATTTTCTCCAAGTTCGCGTGCATTGAAGCTTTCTCGTAATTCACATTGACCAATGTAGCGAAGCATACAAATAACTGCTCGTTAAATCAAGTACATAATGCATACTTCAATATAAGCGTTGATGAGCAGAAATATAAAGGAGATATTGTAGTTACGCAGCCATTATATCTCGACTAAGCACTTTGCTGCAGAAGCTTCTTAATTTGGCAAAAGAGCTATGTACATAGAGAACTTTAAATACTTTTTCTTTGCTAGAATGCATCTCTTATTTCTACCGTCATTTTTTTTAATTTCCCCACATCACTTTGCGCGTTTCCGTTACTCCTGCCCTTTTTGTACTCGGCTCCTATATACTAACATCTTACGTTTCCAACTATGAAAGTTATTCTAAGCATTCATTAAATGGCTGCAGTGATATTAACTATTCACTTCCACTCGAAATGTCGGTCACTAGCGAGTTAGCGGTGAATGTTGCCAGACGTCGTTGCTATTTTCGTAAACTAACGACGCACCGCTGTCCAACAAACCGTCGTCATAGCCGCCAGCACAACTGCAGGCACTTGTAAGCATACATACACACACAGTCGGTACACGTCGCTTAAGGTATCTTGCACTCCTTGGTATTTTTCAAGCTCCTTTTCACATTCCACTTTTCGTGCTGAAATAATTGGTATTTTGCTCGCTAAATTCCTGCGATTTCTGCTGAAGTTTTAATTTTCACCTTTTCCGTCGTTGACATTCATTAGCCACTGAAAAAACGAATTCTAGCGTTCCTTAATTGCACTCCCAGCTTATATCGCCCTCTGCACATTAGAGATGATGCCATTTTGGCCAAAAAAAAAAATAAAAAAATTAAAATTTTACTTTCCTCGAAAAAATAGGGGAAACAATAACAAAATGCTGCGTGTTAAAAGTGGCGTTCTTAAAGACGTGAAGTATTCTTGTGAAATTAAAGTTTTTATCAAATAATTTGAGAGCTGATATGAATATTTTGAATATAATGTAAGATATGTATTTCTAAAAATTTTTTGTGTATGGAACTAAGGTTTAATTATACGCCTTCTTTCACCAAGAAACTGTTCAGTTAAGGGCGCCGATGTCAAACAATTATAGCAAATAAGTACGGCAGCCGTTCAAACTCAAGTGCCTATTAGGAAAATGTTTCATTTTCAAAATATCTTCACAATGCATCGCTACACTCTCCAAACATATTGTTTAGATCAAACATCATCACAACAAATAGCTGTCATTTAAAATTACCGACCAGAATCGGAATAGAGATATTTTTGTGACATTTAATGCAATAACTATTATGCAGCCAAAGTAAACGATTTTTTTCTTCTTTGAAACTCAAAGCAATATCATGACTAACCTAAAGCCTCATGTACGAAGTTTATTCAAAAAGTATTGCAAATTTTATATTTCTCGCTTATTTATTCATGAATATCTATTTTGTTCACTTCATAGTAATAACCCTACAGATAGATTGCACTTCTGCCTTCGAATGTTGAATACAACTAGCCCGTACAAATTCCAAATTCGTTATGCTTTTTATAAAACCTCGTACATCTGTTTTAAGCTAGCATTTACTCTACTTTGTCTCATTAGTAATCATGATTATTACTTCTCGTAAATCTAGGACGTAAATAACACAGCTCAAAAAATTTGATGTTCTATTAATATAGTATATAAGCAATGTTTGCCTAACCGAAACCGCCCTAGATTTGCATAGAATGGTCAACCTATCAGCATTTCTCAAACTTATTTTGGGAATATTTTCGGCCAGTACCACAAAAAAAATAACTCGCAAGGATAAAAAATAAAGATTATACGGTAGATTAGTGGGAGTACTTTTTCTGCAATCACATCCATCAGTAATGGATAGCGGCTTAAACCTCAAAACTCGCCATTAAAATATGTTTTATTTTCATTAGCTGCAACTTCCAAGGATCAAAGGCGGTAAAATGCGTTCAGGTGCATAAGGTTTGTTATTTATATGGGGTCTAGGACAAGTTTTCCCATGATTTCTTAAATTTTAGGCACAAAGATACATGCATTATTTGAAAAACACGTTCTCTCAATATTATTAAGGAGGTATTCTGGTCTAGAAGCATGAATTTCAGGTAATTTTTAAAGTGCCGTAAAAAAAAGACAATTTATATTTTTATTCTCCATTTTTTATTAGTTATTTGCTAATTTTAGGAGAGTACAGAAAAAAATTAAAAACTGAAATAAGGAAAAAATTTCAAAAATTATGAGATGACGAAATGGGGGTCTCTAAAAATTTTCACGCGATCATACCCATGATTTCAACCCTCCTAATTATCTGAAACCAAAAAAAAAATTTTATTAAAAAAAATTATTTAAAAAAAATATTATTAATCTAGAATAATGTCGCAATGGTCGGAACTACGGAAAAGTGAGAAAAAATTTGTTTCACAAAATGGCGACTGCCTGAAAAAAAATTTTTTTTTTGGATCACTTTTTCTGACTATTTCGAATTTTTTAAAATTAATAAAAATTAAAATTTGGAGATGGGGCTAGTTCCAACCATAGAAAAGCCTATAAAGAAGACTCCTGGGAAATCGTGGGTATCGTTCCGAAAAAGTCTGTTTTGAGAAAAACGCGTTTAAAGTTTCGCGTAAAGTCTTTTGTTCGATTAGTTCCGGCCGAACCAGTTTGGATGCCCGGTCAGAAAAATGCCTATATCTCCGAAAATAATTTGAATTTTGAAAAATCCTCTTGTACACATATTCTTGAATAGCTAAACTTTGAAAATATAAAAAAATTTAGATTTTTTTAAATTTCTAGACCAGAATACCCCCTTAAGATAACTCATATAGTATACTATATGTACCGACATATGCGGTATAAAATCATAGAAATCTTTGAAATCCATTGAAACCACGATTCCACCTATTTTTTACATATAGATATATTATTAGCAGGAAATAATTTTTTTCCTAATTTCAATTATGTATCTCATAAATGGACCAATATTTTCGGCAAAAAGTCAGCCATAGGCTCTAGGATTCGTTTTCCGATATCTGGGGGCTTGAACAGTCACAGTCCGATTTTAACAGTTTTACAGCTGAGATACTTGTAGTATGTCTTAAAGTCGCTATTCGAGCAAAGTTTTATGTCGATATATTTATTGGTGCTTGAATTGCCTGCTGGAAATCGAATGAATCAAATGAAATTTAAAATTGCGTTATATGGGAAGTAGGTGTGATTGTAGTCCGATTTCGCCAAACTTTGCTCTGAAATATAGCTATATCAAGACAATATCGCATCCCTAATGTGGTTGATATCGGTTGAGTAGGTTCTGAGATTCTCAGTTTGGGTATGACTCTGATTCGTATTGCGCTACTATCTCGGGTGTCAAATTTATTGCCTCTGGGCAATTTAGTTATTGATTTATCGCGCTTTTAATAGTCTTTAACAGTGCCGTTAAGGTGATGCACGAAGTTATCATCCGATTTCATTCATTTCTACAATGTTGGTAGGAGAACGTTAGGGATTTGGCCTGACTGAATTTGGTTATTACTGTGTGAATGGCTTAGGAGATATTTACTTAAAACCTTTTAGAAGATGGAGCCACACCCATATTTTTAAAAGTTTAAGCAGTCCAATGTCCCATACTAAGTCGATCCCTTTTTTCTAAAATGTCACAAAGTTAGTATTTTTCACTTTTCAACTTGCATCAATAGAAATTATTTTATAATCAATTAGCAAAACTTAACGAAAATGTTGATTGGTCGTTAAAATGGATAAGTTGATGGATTCGCCGGATAGTTGGACCAAAAATTGCACAATTTGTATGATCAATTAGCCAAACGTTACGGTATAATTAAATATTGATCGACTAATTAGTGCTAAGCTCTAAGCAATGCATTACGTTAACGTGAGCCAGGTAGTGGCGCCATGTGCAGCAGCTTAGGAGAAACTTTTGCGAATAAAAAGGAAATAATAAATTTTGAATGTATAAATGTAATATCTGCTGCAGCAACGATAGCTCATGCTATGCTGCAGACAAGAAAAGTTATCGCCCTCAAACCGCTGTATCCGGACAAATGATAAATGATTAGTAGCTTGCCCGCAACGCTACCGTTTGACGGCGCTGTGGAGATATCGCACATGCTACCCAGCAATCGCGCTCTTTTAATGATTGTTTTGCACATGCCGTGTGAATGCTGCAGGTCTAGTCATATAAATGTATGTGTATGAGCGATACGCTACCCCCGACCACAACAATATATTATTGTGAATATGTATGCAGCTGCAATAATAATATGAAATAAGTCCTGCTAATGGCGGTGGCTAATATAGGACGCATGCCAACCGTGCTAATATTGTAGTCAGCATTTGAAATTACAATTCGTGAAAAATTGCTTCGGTGTACTTTTTATTTGCGCTTTCGTAAAATTTCTCGCGTATCGGAGGTTGCCCGATAATTCTCGATAAATAAAAATTAATAGAAGAGAATAAGTGTATATCGCGCTTGTGTGACGATACGATAGGTCAAAATTATTAAAATAAAAAAAATCCAAAATCTTCTCAGAAATATGTATTTATTGTTTAGTATAAATCTTGAAGGCGCTCTTATGAATAATTTATGACAACAAGTCCTTGAATTTCTTTTATGGTTGAAAACATCTAATTTTACTTCATCGCTGCTTTTTATACCCTGAACAGGGTATATTAAGATTGCCATGATGGAAAGGAAGGAAACGTCTGAAACCTTTAAAAAAATATCTAAATGATCAGCATGATGAGCTGAGTTAATTTAGTCATATAGGCTGTATATACTCGAACTAGTCCGTCAATTTTAGAGATATCTACATGAAGTTTTTTCGATATCTTAACATTTTACCTATAACAAACTGTACGACTGAATCAAGGGCTTGTATGGAAACATATTGTATTTAACGTGATATCTTTACAACACTACAATATTTGAAGAAATTTTTCAGATCGGTCCACTATATCATACGGCTGTCATACAAACTGAACAATCAGAATCAAGTTCCTGTATGGAAATTTCGTTATTTGTGAAGGATATTCCTGCTTCGCTGCAACCTAAGTTAACATTTTTTCTTGTTTTCTTTGGAGAAGGTGAAAACCGACAGGACGAAATGGGAGGTGCAACACTTTACAATGTGGCAATAAATGCCAAATTAATGATCATCATACAGCAAATGAAAAACAAAACGATTTTCTAAATTATGATTTTTCCGGGGAGATTACGAAAACGATCAATGAAAGTGAATACATGTATATACTTCTAAATTAATTAGCGCAAAATAAATAAAGTGAAACGCGCTTTAAATTAATGTTTCCTCAAAAGCCATCATTTCGTGTTCAACAGGCAAACAATTTGTCAAATTTTAACAGGGTTTAAATTAATACCACACAAAGTTAATTCCGCCTACACAAATGGGTCCCGTATGCTTAATACATAATCACCCATTCACATACAAACAAATTTTACCACCCAAACACGGGCATATGCTAGGCGACAATTTTGCTGCCCACAAGCAACCAGAAAAGAGAGCAAACTAAAGCAAAATAACCGTACTTGGCAAACAGGACGCTGCGAAATCCTTAAGAACAACTTAAAAATTCATTGCCTCCGTGATGTTATTGTTCGAGAAGTGTGCTGGGTGGGGCAGCACAGCTCGAAACTGTCACCAAAGTAGTTGCCACATGCGCCGGTGCGTATCAAGCTTTGTGCCGCTCAAATCCATAGCTTAACCAACCGCTCCCAAAGACGGGCACGCTCCAAGTATATTTCCATATATATTTACACAATGAATACATATTTACTTATAAGTTGACAGGCACAGTCGACCATACACGCTTACACATACATATGTACTATATAAGTAAAAGTTCGCTAAGAATTCGAATGAGGGGCAATTGCGACTTGTGTTGGCAAGAGGTGATGTTGGCAAAAGCATTTAGATATGAATGTGTCTTAGCGTGTGTTTGGATCTATGTGTCCATGTTGACAGTAAAGAAAAACTGTTAGCATGTGATGGGAATCAATCTAAAGTCATTTTATAACCCAGAAAGTCATAAATCTAACTTTAATGCTTGAAACGTGACTGCAGTAGTAACGACCAGAGGAACAAATAGACAAACAACCCAATAAAAAAGCAACGACAGCAAGAATTTCGCAATCCTACGTCTCTAGCACACAAAGTTGGTTGAATAAAAAAATATTTTCATAACAAATAAAAATGTTAAAAAATAACATTTGGCGCATATGCCCACGTTCACGCTATAAAAGGTTGTATGACTTGGTTTCAAACACAACCACTCCTTTGATTACCACAATCTCTACATGACCGCGCTCGTGCGTTGCTCGTTACTCGTATATGGTTTCTGCTGTAGCTATTATTAAATTGGAATCTGTCAAAATACACCAAGTGTTCACAAATTTTTATGGGATACACACGGTGTCAGTACCTTGTGTCCACTGTGGCGAAAGCCTCTTGCGAATTCAATACGTAACGCAGCAACACTTTCAGTTTACACCAGTATTGTACCTATGGATTTATATATATGTAGAGTGTGCTACTTTTGTAGATTTACTGGAACTGAAAGTGGCATATCCCACAAAAGGAGCAACGGCGGCGGTGACAACCCAATAAATAGCAACTTTAGCAGCTGAAAGCAACAAACCATTATGTCGGTCCCAACAAGCCGTTTAGTGGCAGTAGACACTGACCCAACAAAAGAAAGCCTCACGAGCTACTGTGACACTGAGACGACACTTTGCCGCATTGAGCGTAACGTGTTTGCCGCAAAACGCTTGGCAGTTTGAAATTGCGTAGCCCGCTTTCCTCCCACTGCCGCAGCACTTATCAAATAAGTAAACTAAAAGTGTTTTCGTTCTAAAACACTTTCGTCCGTCTGCCTGCACTTCGCATCCACCAAAAGTTTTACCACAGAAATAAGTTGGATGAGAGCAGATGGGTGGATGCCCACCATTTAGCATTACATAAGCCTTGTGATAAAATTAATTGACGCCACTTCAGTGTGTTTGTTGCCCCGACTGCTGGAGATTAGACTATCAGAAGTTTTGAGCTCACCGATAGTGTTGTCTTATCAAATGCTGAAGTGTGATACTAAGTATGATAGTGGCTATGTAAGGAAACTTCAGTTAAGGATTTATTTATGTGTTGGATATTATCGTTATTTAGTTAGAAATATTGTTTAGCCTCGAATAGGTGCCTATTCGTGGGATTAAAACTTACACTATTTCAATTTACGAATGTTACGGATTAGTTGATATTTAAGGCCTTACTTAGAATGAAAAAGATATAGAATATAGTTAATATTAAAATTTATTTGCGTAATTTATATTTATATTTGCATTTTAAAACTACGAAAGTCATAAAAGTAAATACAAGTTATTACATTGTGGACTAGATTAAAGCATTTACTGTTATACATATGTACATGTTTCACTTAGACGAAGTTCACACACTAAGACTTACGGTCGCCCAAGCCGTTTTTTTTTGTCGGAGAGTAGGCTACAGAGAAATATGTATAAAGGCCAGCGAATGGTATGTGCTCGACTAACATGCTTTGTGTTCTTGTTCGTAACAGTTCACCGCTACGCAATGCGACATTCCTTTTTATTTTGAAATTTTTTCCATGATTGCAATTGTGTTCAGTTTCAAATTTATATTTACAATATGTTCGGAAATTTGAATTTTATTATCTATTTTTTGTAATTAAAATGAAAATATGCATAATATAAAGGGTATAGGGAATATGTTTGAAAAGGGTAAATGACAAAAAATATTTTTTGCACGCCGTTATGAAACGTCTAGAGTTTGAGAAAGTGTTATAAAGTGAATGCAGAAAATTTTCCGACTCAATTTGGCGGTTTCAGGTTGCCGGCTTGAATCCAATGGAAATACCAAAAGAGAATTTCCTGATAATGAGCAACGTTTTTGCGTATAAACTCAGTCATAGGACTGTTCACATAAACAACTTATCTCGAATTATCATTTTTTCCTTTCGAGCAAAGGAAAATATTATTATACAATATTCAATTGAATAACTATTTAAGCCTGTCGTTTAAGATCTATCTTCCCTTCAAATATTTGAAGTTTCTATGATATATTCAATAAACTTCGTCAAAGGGGAATCAGGTATAAAGTTTGTTAAAAGTCACAGATATATTCTTAGGATATTTGGTGGAAGGAAAGAATTATGTGTGATGGAATAAAATTTTAGATATTCTAAGGCAATACACATTTAGACTTATGATAATTACTTTTCTAGAAAGAAGAACGGAAATTGATATCTTCTTATAGAGTCAGCGAAAGTGGGAGAACAAATATGCCAAACCGCTAAACTGACAACACATCTCGCAATATTTAATGATTGTTATATCTTGCAGAACCCTCATATGCTATTATTGGATATATGGTTATGCACAATAACACTTATGAAGCGTTTTTTTTTTTTGTTCCAGAAATGACAAAATCAATTCCTTCACTGATATGAAAACATCAAGACATTCGATGATATAGAAGCGAACCAAAAGCTGTTTTATATAATATTTATAACTCTTCTGTTACTTGTACTTATAACGTAACAGTTAAGCTGCATTTTCATGGTTTCACAACATTAATATATCGCCACTTAAATTGCAAAGCAACGTATGATTAGTATTTTATTGATTACGATTCGCGACTTCAACATTTATAGTTCTGCTATCAGATATAATCCCATTTTAACCAATATTTTAAATTTGTTTCCACTCATGTTCCATTTTATATCGTGTTCCATTCTTCCCCCTAAAAGTTTCCGAAAATGTTGTTACGTTATTTTGCATTTTACGCGACGACATGAAATTCATTTAAAAATAATCATTACTTCTTCACTCATGCCAAATTTTTGATCCTAGATTCAACAAATGATTTTTTTTTTATTAATGTGTAACTAGTAGACTGCATAACGGTATTAGCCAAGGGATCTGTTCCGAAAATGTTATAAATTTTCAGACCAGCCCGATAATACCTTGAATGATGAGCCACCCTCAGGTGCTCCGTAAACGGCTATCACAGGAAAACACCGTGACAAAAGTCCTGCACCTCAAATTTAAGGACTGACGAACCCGCGAACCCAGGATAAGATAAGACTATCTAGTCCCATCATCCGGAAGAGGATGAAGAAATTATAAGAAAAAGAGCCCGGCGAAGATAAAATACTCCGCCACCGCCACGGCAAAATGAGTATAACTAGGCAACAAGCTGCTGCCTTATCTACCATAATCCACATTTGGCTTCGCACCACTTCTTTTTGACAGAAATTTGAGTCACTTGAAATGGATTCCGCAAGAGAAGGGAAATTCTATGGAAACTAAGTCGTGTTTCTTTTGTAGGCTATATAATTATTGGGCCACCTTCGTAATTTGTAGCTCTACAGAATACATATTAGGTGTTCAAAACAGAGTTATTGTACAATAAAAAAAGCTGCGAGAGTATAATGATTAACTTCATTCATTATTTTTTAAATAACATGAAGCAAAAGAATGCGATATACCTAAGAAGGAGTCTATTCCGATTGCAAGCAACAATTGATATACTTAATGTACAATTTATCCTCCATTACTTTCAACTAATACATAATACGTTTTAAACTGTTGATGGTGTCATGTACCTAAATGTACATAAATATTGACACCTAGGCACATAAAGCATTCTTAGTTCGCCAAATATACCATAAATAGTGTACACACATTTATGTATGTTCATTTGTTTATTTACTTATATGGTGTATGTGTATTATGTACATACATATGTGTGTTATGTATGTAAGTGTGGTATGTATGTGCTAATGTAAATGCTTCGCAAACACAAAATCACGTAAAATCTGCCTCGCAATTGGTAAACATATTTGAATAAGCCTTTGCGGAGCTTGTTGAGATTGGCGTAAATAACTTGAAAAGACTTAAAAGTATCCTTATCGTTTATAATATTAAAATATCTTTCGCACACCAACTATTAAACGTGCATTAACATAAATTAAATATGTGTTATATTTGCAGGAGGGACATAAAGCAAATTTGCACAGTTTGTGCGTGTAAATATTTGAGCATATTGTTACCGATTATGAACAGAATTTACTTTACAAATTTTAAGTCGACCCCAAAAGGGTGATAGTACTTATGAGCAAAACTTTGGATAAAATTAATTTTTTTAACGCCACAATTTTGTTATTGTTTGGACAAGATCTTCAAGTCTAGTGGGTTCTGTTTTTTTTACGTTTCATCCATGGAGAAAGCCGGAATCGCTGCGCCGTCGGAAATCGCGCGTAACTCGAAAAATATTTGTTTTCTTCAAAAACTTATGCCGTCCGTTTTCAAAATAATCAGAAATTAGTAGATTCGGACACGTATTGCTGGATTGTTTAACTGAAATTCAAAATATCCTTTCTTTAAAGTTTGATCGAACTGAACACAGTGTGCTAAACTTGACTAAAATCAGTTAAGCTGTTTAGAAGTTTACCCCGAAAAACGTCACACGTAAATTTTGGATAGTTATATGTATATAATACGAGTGCAGATATATGTACCTTTAAAATTGTAAAATAATTAATGCAGTGGTTTTTTATATTCCCAAAAATCGCCTTTTAACTTTAGCTTGAGCGCACTACTTAACAATAAAATTAGTTATATTTGGGATGTACAGGGGTTTTCAAATATTACTTTCAATGGATAATCTACAATATTATATTACTAATTAGAGCATCACTAAACTAAACTTTCCTAGAACTAGATTTTCCTTTAATCATTGGTTTCAGTAACTTAAAATTATGCACCGAATTGAACTGATAATTGATATTAGAAATTTACAGGGAGCCTAAATGAAAAATTCACAAATGCGGGATATACACCCTGTCGAAAATTTTTAATCACCATCCAAATTTATTTTATCGCTTCTAAGTAAACATATTTTATAGGCCCTTTCCGGGATGGTCTTCAGCTCTCGCGTCAAATTTATTTTGATGTCTTCAATTAAGTCGAAGCGTGTTCCCCGAAGTGGATATTTCAGTGTGGAGAATAACAAAAAGTCACAGAAGGCGCCATATCAAGTGAATACGGTGCTTGCTCAATGATATTCGTAAAGTGTTTGGCCAAAAATTTATTCACAATGATGGCTTTGAGCGATAGTGCGTAATCATTATGAAGAATCCACGAATTGTTGGCGCACAAACACGGACGTCTACGACGGATAGCGTTAGTAAGCGCCTCATAACATCAAGACAATACCCTTTGTCGACGACACCACGAATAACGAAGAAAACAATGAGCATTACTTTCACTTTCGATCGCCTTGGCGTGGTTTTTTCGGCTTTAATGCGACTTTTAGCCGCCATTCGGATGATTGCTGGGTCGTAAGATTGTTATATTCGTAGACCCATGTCTCGTCAACAGTAATTATGCGTTCTGTGAAGTTGGGATCCGAATTGCGTCGATCCAGCACGTCTGCAGCTACCTGCTCTCGATACCTTTTTTGAAGGAAATTCAGCTATATCAGAAGAAGTCTTGCAGCAACGCGTTGCATGCCCAATTTTTCATGCATAATCGTACGCACGCTCTCGTGTGGCATCTCCAATGTATGGGCAATCTCTCTCGAGCTCGCATTGCTATTTTCGGCAACAATTTCCTTCACTTTTTAGTGAGCGTTTTCAATAGAGCAGATTCACCAAAAGACTTCTGCAAGATTTTCAATGTATCGGCACCAAAAATTTGTTCGCAACTCAAAATTTAAATAAAATACATTGATCAGTATTTTCGGTCATTGTAAAATTCGACAAACACTACTGAGGTCGACTGACATAAATAGCTGCTGTAAACACACTGGTTGACAGATCGCGCTAATTTTTGGCATCGTAATTAAGGACATTTATACCAACCTAGGAAAAAAAATTTACCTGCCTTCCATATAAGATGGAGATTTAAATGAAGAATACTTTCGATACTTTCTTGACAGTGTATTCTACGAATCATTCTGAACAATTTTGCCTAAGAGAATATGGGTCTGACCTCGGTTTCGAGTCAGTGATTTTCAAGCCGAAATTTAGGGTTTAGGGATTTTAAATTTGCTTTCTCAGTTGTTGAGATATCTGAATGATATTATTACATAGGTTTTAATATTCTATAGATCATTTATCGAAATAGGCCAGATGGGACAACTATACAACTAAAATTTGTTTATTACCGCTTTTATTGCATTAGTTTCCTGAAGATATTTACTTCATTCGCCGGCCAAATGTTCATTAGAGTTAAGATTGTTTTTATACTATGAACATATTACCTTAAGTTTGCTAGGAAGTATGTAAATGATCAGCGTGACGATCTTTCTGATCTGACTGATCGTTCCTTTCTATGGGAAATTTCTTGTTTGACATGATATCTTCACGAAAATTTGCACATATCATTATTGAAAACAACGATAAATATACCCTGTTCAGGGTATAAAAACTTCGAACTAACCGTTAAGATCTTGCCCCTACAAGTATATATAGAATATAGCAGTCATTCAAACTGGCAGATCAAAATCAAGTTTTTGCAGGAAAACCATTCTATTTAACAAGACATCTTTTCACATTTTGCAAGTAATATATCCAAGGCAATATTACAAACTTCAAACATATTGTTCTAATCGTGACATTACAGCATAGAGTCATGCTATAAAAGTGCACTGGTGAAAGGTATTATAATTTCAGCGCAGCCAAAATTAACCTTTATTTTTGCTAAAATAGCAATTTTGATATTCAGAAAGTAAATCTGGAACACTTTCTTTTTCCACTAGTGGCATTCTCTCTTATCACTTACTTGCATGTACAAATTGTATATGATTATTAGCATTAAGCATAATTTGACTAACTGTTATTGCAGTGCGCCTCAAATGATAATGGGAAAAAGTTTGGCTTCACACCAGTTTGCAATTAGGCTCGTGATTATCGCGACTACGACAGTGATTAAGTGAAAAAGTGGTGTGTCAGTAGGGGTTCCAGCGAGCAGTTGTATGCAACCACGGAATGGCAATAAATAAACAAACAAAAAATCAACTATGACTTGAATAAAATGTATTGCTATTATTTTTTGACTAGATATGTATGTATGTATGTGTGGATATTTTTCACCTTTTTCACAAAGTCACCCAACTGTCTGACGCATTTCACGTTTTCTTACGCTCAAGTGTTGACAGCTGAACTGTTCGCAACAAACCCCAAATGAAAGTACAACGCTGCGTTCCCCGCGGCGTATGTGCAATTCCAGTAACACCCCAGGCAGCGGCAGTCAAGCAAAAGCGCCGCGCCATCATTTGTCATGTGCGCTCAAGCGTCGTTGCGTCGGGGGCGTTATACGCGGGCGGCTGTTCTGGCTGTTGTGGCTGTTGAGCGATTGGTAGCGAACACGCTGTGGTATTTTCGAAAGATTAGGCAAATTACATGAAAACATGTAGTGAAAAAAGAATCACTGCGGCGTGCTTAATGCTTGTTTGCTTACGACGAGCGATGAGCGCCTTGTCTGCGGTGATTAAGTGTGGCGTGTGGAGACGATAAAAAATAGATTTTCTTGCTGGTACACACATAGACGAACGAGTTTACGTACAACTCAAGGCATTTTTCATTGCTCGCATATTTTTTTGCGACTTCCTTTTGACCTCTTTGCATTTTTGTTGGCGTATAATTTATTTTTGCATTATTGTTATAATATTATTATTTTATTGTCTGTGCCTATTCCACGCTCTTGCGTTTGAAACAAAATCATAATTTCATTTTATGACATGTCATAAAGAAAACAATAAGTAAAAGTAAATGAAATATTTATTGCAAGGAAGTTGAGAGACGGCTGAATGCAAAATGTAGGAACGTGCCAGTGTCAAAGAATGCCCCAGCAGGAATTCACAGCTTAACCATCGTGCTGAGGGAATGTTATTAAGGCACATTTGGTCAAATATTTTGATCGCGTGGAGTGATGATTCAGGCCTACCACTAATACAACTTTTTAACCTTAATAACATTGTTCTGTGGAAAGTATAACTCTGAGCGCTGCACAAAAAGTTATACGGCTGAATATTTTTCTCTGCGAGGTAGATGTAAATACACCAAGGAAATAACTCCATGATGACTTTTGATGAATATGTAGCCAGTCATAATAATCTGCCCATGCACATGCGTACATATTCAGCGCGATGCTTATGACCGTGGCTGATTACCACTACCAATCTTAAGTCAGAAAAATAGTCAGTGCAGCGCGTCGCACAGTGGAAGAATTAAGATTAATCATTATGCGTGAGAAGTGAATATACTTCACCGTTAAAGAGTTATACTTCGGTTAGTACTAACTATTTACAAAATCTCATAATTACTAAATGTTGAAAAAATATGACAATAAAGAATTAAAGCCTTAAAATTCTTATTTTCATTAAAAAGTCTAACCAACTTCACCAACATTTAGAAAAAGCCAATTTGTAACCACAGCTACACCCGGCTTCATACACTGTGCGTCGTACCAATGACTGCAAAGTTTTTCCGTACGAAATTTCTTTTATTCATTTTTTTACGCATATCATTTCACTGTTTATTATTGTTATTGTCATTATTATTGTTATTATTCTTTCCGTTTTACCATTGTTACTTCCTTGCCAGCATGAGTTTTTTTTCGCATTTCCACTTTGATTTATTGTCACAAATCAGAAATGTTGGCCAGGTTGTTGATGCGACATTACATTTCACTCCGGTTCCATAGCTTTTATTTGCCATATCCAATTAAGTGCTTCTACACAGCTGGGAAGATATATACGCGTATGTGTATGAGAGTACATTTATTTATATATTAGTTCTTATTGCTTGCAATTCGAGTTTTTTTATTCATCTGGAGTAAATCAATTTAATTGAGTAAGTATAAGAATTGGTTCTTCATTTTACGACCGTGCTTTGCGAACTAATGATCACCAGTTGCCTGATTTTTTCACCAAATAATAATTGATAACTGAAGAGCTTTGTCGAATAGAATACAATAATGGCAATAAAGGGTGATCTATTTCGAGTTCACCTACTTTTTTAAAGAAAAAAAAAACAGAAGCTTCAAATTTAATGGGGGATGTTTATTATCATTCGAAAAAACATACTTTTTTATTTATTTTTTTACTATCCTTTCAAATGTCGCGTCTATTACCTGTTCGAGCATTTCGATTGGTGACTGGCGAATTACACTCGTTATGTTCTGCTCTAAGGCCTGAATCGAAGCGAGTTTGTCCGCATATACCTTTGACTTTACATATCCAAACAGGAAAAGATCTATAGGTGTGATATCACACGATCAAAGTGGCCATTCGACCGACCCAAAACATGAAAATATCTGCTCAACTAAGTGTTCACTCAATATATCCACTGATTGATGTGATTCCACCGGCCCACAAGCCACACCAAACTGTTGTTTTATCTCAAAGAAATAGCAGCTCTTGAATCTCTTCAGGTTGCGCTTCGTCCCAATTGCGGCAATTTCGCCTGTTTACATACTTTTTGAGCCAGAATTGGGCCTGTCCGCTGAACAAAATTTGGTTCAAAGACGTCGGATCTTCTTGGAACTTTTCAAGAACCCATAGAGCGAAGCGATGTCGCTGGTCGTAAATCTTTCCAGGCAGAAATGCCAAACAATACTGAACAAAAATAACATGACAGCTTGTCACGACTAACGTGTGATGTATCAAAAAAAAAAAAACAAAAACCCCTTTACTTTGATAACCCGTTTTAGTTAAGGTATTTTCGAACAAGCAACTATTTAAGCATCAATAAATACGAAAGAATGAATAAAGTGCAATTGGTTTTCTAAAAAGATATTCGGCAGCTTTTTTGAGCTACCAACATATATTTCTTATTAAAATATTTGCCAAAAAATTTTACAAATTTTTTATAAGCGGAAGAATTACATATATTCCCTCCCAGACTAAGCTGTTGAATTTACGTTAGCAATATTTCAGATTTGAAATTTTAAAAGGTTTTTATTATTTTAACACTTTCAGAAAAAAATTTGTTCAAAAAAGGTTTACAAACTTATTGTTCAAATATTTTGTACAAATGTACAAATTGTTATTGTTTTGCGGGATGTAAAGCTGCCTCAAATATTTTTAAATTTGTATTTTAAATAAAGTTCAACACATTCAAATATATTGCTATGAGACATTTTAATATTTTGTATATTCAATGGTTAGCAATTCACATGGGAATTAATGTAATTGCGAAAATATACACTCATATTTTTATTTCCATTTCATGCACTTTTAAACGATTTTAATTACATATATAGGTATTATGCGCAATTTACATGCGACTACAAGTATGTGCGTTGCGAGTCGTAATCCCTTTCACGCAGCGCATTTGCACATCGATCCGTCATCGCACATCCATCCATTTGTCAGTCATTGGCTCACTAATGTTTGGATGTGCATAGGACTTCACAAGCAAATGCACCGATCCGACTGTCAGCGAGCGACGGCAGCTATGTCTGACTGATTGCCTGCTGCCACCCACGGCGATATGTTTACCGGTGAGCACGGTGTACATTTTAATTTTCACTATACATCTACTGGCTTATGAGTATACCTCGTTCAGCTGTGTGTGTCTCTGGCATTCATATCTTAATCTCACTGACTATTTTGCATACAATTTGTAATTTCTGTTTTTTCCAATAGAATATATTTGGGTGCGTTTTTGTATAAGCGAATATTTTTATATGCCGGTTTACTTTGCAAATAAACTTTAAAATTTTTCGAACTTTTGCTTATTTTTTTAATTAACAAGAGTTTATATAATTTTAAAATAAATATGCGAACATAAAAAACTGCAGGGTTAACAGCGGAGAAATTCGGCTGGCATGTGGATTAAGACGGGCAGCGAAATAGAGAGGCGACAATTATTTCCGGGCCGAAAAGTGCATTTTTTTCTCCAACAATATAGTAATAGTTGCCATTTAATTACTATCCTTTTATAGCAATAATCACATGTAGTGTTATAATTTAATTTATGGTCCTGCAAACTACTCAGCGGTCGACACCAATTAAAAAACATTTTTTCCGATCTGCGTCAACGTTTCTTCTGGAGACACAACAAGAGATATGCATATGATAAATGAAACTAATTTTTCACAAACTAAAAAAAAAAACATTTAATATAACATCAGTATATTAAAGAATTATCGTACATCCTCTCCGGGCGTCGATTTGTCTCTACGGTTGAAGCGTTAATATATAGTATAGAGCAGATGCGGTAGGTTTCTTGTCGGATTTATTAAAGTTATGGAGACTACGGATATCAAAAGATGTTCAACACAATAAAAGGACTGGAATGGAATCCAAAGCCTTCAAGTATTTGAGCCTGAATCATGTTTTCAAGTTCGACGCAAATATATGTTGCAGTTTCCTCCCATTTTCAAAGGACTAGAACATGTACTTTGACATTTCCATATATTACACTTAAACCTCGTTCAAAGTTTATTTAACGATTAGTTCAGATTAATAAATTTTATTAATTAGGGTGTGGCGAGTTTTGATAAAATCAAGAAAAACATTAACTTTGGCTTTATCGAAGCCAAAATACCCTTCACAGGCAGTTTTTTAGCATGAAAGTGTACAAAAATATCTTCTTCTTTATTTTTATCGGTAAATTTCTATGGCAACTATATGCTATAACGGGCCGACCTGAGCAATACGTTCTGAAGTTGTGTATAATAATCTGTGTTATAATTCGTAAAGATACTTTGTCAGATTAAAAACTTTTTATACAGAAACTAGAGTTTGATCGTATAATTTGTGTGCCAGCTATATGCTATAGGGGTCCGATATCGGCGGTTCTGGCAATACAAGCAACTTCTTCAGGTGATAAGGGCGTGTGCAAAGTTTCAGAGCGATATTTCAAGAACTGAAAAACTAGTTCTCTTGTTCTCGTATGCAGACGAACAGACAGACGGCTGGCTAAACCTACTCACGTTACGTTATTTTTTTGTATTGCATAGTTTAAAGGGTCTCCTAGTTTTTTTCTCTTCTTCTTTGTGTGTAACAAATATCGTGGCAAACTTATGTACTCTGTTCAGGGTAAATAAATCGTAATTACATATTTAATGTACCCAAAAGTTCAGGTCTTATTAAAATATTTTCATTGAAATCATGCTTGGCACTAACAAACGCGACGTTGACTTTCAAGGAGTCACTAAACCAACGAAAGTTCTCCCATGTCGACTAAACCACACTACAACGCTTTGTTATGAACCATTTTTACATATGACTTTAACGAACGATGCTTCACTTACATATACATTATTTTTAGTTCTATTGACATTATCCATATATCCAAAAATATTTAATGATACCAAAACGGGGAAAGTGAACGAGGGCAAGACGAAATATCTCCTGTCATCAAAAAAAAAAAACAGTCGTCGCCCTCGCAACAACAACGTCAGCCCCGAAATCTAACGCAGAATAGCATTTGGGTCCTACGGGTGCTACTTCAGACTGAGTTGGCAATTGAGAAGTAAAGTCCTCTTTCGACGAACAAAGCCCAAATTCTGCTAGTCACTCATCATCCCCTTCCTGCTATATGTTGCAGAGACATGGACAATGAGTCAGCATGGAGTTATGAGTTTTCTAGAGAATCGATCTTAAGTAGTCGAAGTCGATTAAGAATCGATTCTTGACATTCGAAAAATCGGTTATTTTACGAGAAAACTCGATTTTCCAGTAGAATCGGAATCAAGTTTACCATCCCTACTGGCAGCCATCGCGTGCACATATGTATAATAACTTCCGCACAATAACCACCATAAAAAATGATTTTTTTCCATGTAATTTATATGGAAAACAGAAAATTTGAAAGAGGCACCTCTTAATATTAATATTAAGAGCTCATCTTTTGAGTGACTTCTTTTTTACACATTTCGAAAGTTTTTTGCCTGATTTTCAGTTGAAAAAAGAAGGTTGCCTCAAAATGGCACACCCTAATGAGCACTCAAGACAATGAACTCAGTGGACGTCCTCTACATATACACTGTTGTAGATAATTGCATCAAAAACATTCCATAATGATTTTGGATGACCGTGAAATTGAGTTCAACGACATAACTATCATTCTAAGGATCTCAAAGGAACGTGGTGGACATATCGTTCACGAAAATTTGACCACACGAAAGCTCTATGTAAAGCAGAACATACGCTGATAAAATTTTAGAACTTCGATTAGGTGTAGGAATTGACTAACACTTCTTGGTGTAACCGTAATTCCATCAAAGAAAATGTATAAGTAGATAAACTTATGAAAGAGTAATCTGTATATACACATATTTCATATACATATATATAGTTATTTACAGAAGAATCTTTGAGTACATATAAGTATAGTATATATATATATAAGTATATGTGTCGGAGTTATTGAATATCGCCCTTGTATAATTACGTCAATATGTGCTTAGACGGATTTGCAAGACAAGTTGTGTATGCAGGAATGTAAGAATTTGTTTGAGTGTCACGCTTGAGTACTTATGCAACCGCAATGTGGCAAACAATGCAAACGTGTTAAGTACATCGAATGTCTGCGAGTACATTGGACGCTGAAGTGAACAACTACTGATTGGCACATGTACGCGTTCTGAACTAGGAAAATTTCCTACTATTGCTTAGAATTTTGCGGACAATGCCTGTTTGATTTCCACTTGTAAGGGACGTTGACTTTGATGGCACATTTAAATACATAATTAAAGAGTCAAGATATACCCGCAGTGTATTAGTAATAACGGAGATTATCAGTCTTATCCCAATTTTGATATTTATAATTATAATACAAGTGTCAAGCATGAATAAAGGAGTTAATACTTGAACACCGCCTAAGATGCAACATTGTCAATATTTTTAATAGAGTTATTAATTAAAACTTTATCGCACTTAAAGCTGTTTCTAATTTTGACGTTGTAGTATGAAGTTCAATAATTATGATGATAAGATAAGTTGAATCGAATATCTGCATAACCGTCCGTCTCCAAGTACAATTGATAAATTGAATAAAAATTGAGATATATTGATCAAACTTGGTATATATGGCCTGTAGAACACAAGAGAGGTTGGTATTGATGCTGGGCCTACAAAATGTTAATCAAAAACCTATAAAATTACATAAAACAGCCAATATCAGTAGAGTGTGTTAACTGCGGTTTGAAACTTTTCAAAAAGTGGGTATGATTTTGCGCCTACTAAGCTTAATTTAAATATCATACAAACCACTAAATCTGCCTCAACCAAATTTGCTGAGGGCAAATGTCTTCAACAGTTTTTCCGATTGTGTGAAAATTGGTGCAATAGGACAATAACCACATTTATATTATGTTGGAAATTACAAAACTATCACCAACTATAATAAATACGTCTTAAGTATTATATTTCACATCCAATATGACACAGAAGAGCCTCAGAGGAGCCGAATTTAGACTTATATCAATTTTAATCAAGTTCAATTCAAAATGCTCACTTTTTTATGCTGCAGTCTGAAAATGAAATGGCCTAATCATTAGGCTTGTAGCACAAAGTACATACACTTAATAGCGATTTCCCACTTTACAGCGATCACTTTGAACGCGATCACAAATGTTGAATTTTTGCAACATGTTGCTATAGAGTGTAATAATCTTGTTCACCAAACGGTTGATTTTATTACGTAAAACTAATCTAGATAGACGTAGGTTTTTATTTATATATGAATGGTCAGGTAGACGAATTGACATCCGGGTGACTTTCTGTCTGTCGGTCGGTCCGTGAAAGCTGTAACTTGAGTAAATATTGAGATATCTTGATGAAACATGGTATGCTCATTCCTTGGCAAAAAAATTACGAGTTCGTCGATGGAAGTAATCAGACCATTGCCACGCCCACAAAACGACATTAACCAAAAACCTATAAAGTGCTATAACTAAGCACTAAGTTAAGATGTAACACTCTAATTTGGCATAAATAATCTCAGTAGCAAAGGGCGCCCATATAACGGTACTGTTAAGAACTACTGAAAGCTAGATGCTATGAGAGAATTTTATACGAGCCGGTACCGAAATCGTATGATATGCGTGGCACCGGCCACTTTTAGGTAAAAGCATATAACTCACGACCCACTCTACCGATCTCAACAATTTGGCACTTGGCAATCTTCTGACTTTGAGGATGGAGTCATGTGTAGAATTATTTTACATATGGCTCAAGCAGCTCAAGACTTCCGATTCTAGACCAAATATCCTCTGGGTACCCAAGGAACATCCTTTTGAAGGCGAGCTATAGTGAGAAGGCGAAACGTCCCCTCCACTGGGTTGAGTGCTGGGTTTGCGACGCTTTGTAAAAAACACCCCCAAACCAATTAAAGATTACACTTTGAGGGCATGCACCTGGAATGTCCAGTCCCTTAATTTGGCAAAACAGTTAGTAAATTCCGCCTCCAAAAGGAAACCTTCCCAAATGTTTCAATTCAATTCACCAAGCTAACCAGATCGATCATGTTGTGATAGACGGAAGATACGTCTCCAGTAGTCCTAATATCGACTCGGACCGACGAAGAGGAGTAAGCGAGACGCATTTGCAGGCAGAAAGAGAGAGAGGCCGAAATGCGTAAGTATGAAGAGCTTCACATGCTGGCCGACAGGGGTAATGCCCGAATATTCTACGAAAAGATGCGGCGACTAACAGAAGGGTTCAAGACCGGAGCATACACTTGTAGAACCTCCAAAGGTGATGTAGTGACTGAAACCCAGAGCATACTAAAATTATGGAGGGAACACTTCTCCAGCCAGCTGAACGGCAGTAAAAATATGGTAACACTCGCGCCGTTAGTTCTGCTTTCAGACTGGATAAGGAAGCGAAGCAAATGGGTGTAGTGGGGAGCGAGGGCAAGACGACAAACAGTAGTCGGACTCACGACTAAGCACCCACGTCACTGTCATTGGTCACGGCGAGTATCATATTCGATGAAACGATGAGCTGTACGAGATATACGACGACGTTGACATAGTTCAGCGAATTAAAAGACAGCGGCTACGCTGGCTAGGTCATGTCATCCGAATGGAAGAAAACACTCCAGATCTCCACTCCGTTGGAAATACCAGGTGGAGAACGACCTGGCTTCGCTTGGAATTTCCAATTAGCGCCACGTAGCGAAAGAAAGAAACGACTCGCGCGTTGTTGTTAACTCGGCTATAACCACGTAAAGTCTTTCTTCGCCATTTAAGAAGAAGAATCTTCTGGCGGTGTTATGTTACAGTCTGTAAATGAGCGAAATCGGTACAATTAGATTAGATTAATAAATGATGAATGCACCGCGACCTTAGGTCTATTGTGCCCTCCCCTAAATCACAAGGACTCACAAAGCGCCAGGATATTGATAAAGTCCAATATTCTGCTGGGTGCCATTGAGGCGATGCGATCCCTATTCGGTACATTTATATTACATTATGCCTTTAGAGTATGCCACCTTATAGCCACAGATTGTATAAATCCAACAAAAGCTGTTCAAGGCCCCGGACCCCAGTACCTATAGTTGACTTTTTACCGAAAATATTGGTCAAGGTGTCAGATTTATAATAGAAATTCACAGAGGATTCTTTCCTGAGAGTAGTGTGTCCGTATGCTACAAATGGGTTGAATCGGATCAATACTTTTCGGAGCCCCCATATACTTAATATACAGATTTTTGAACTTCTGGTATAAATAGAGAGCATATATCGGTCAATAAGTGAGTTATTTTAACAAAATTGAGACATATTCTAATAACGGTGCATATTTATGCTTAGAATGAATAAAATCAGGTGCAAACTCGCTTTAAACCGCAGTGATCTCTGAGACTTATCCCCCATTGAAACGTTTACAATTTTCAAATTCACTTGTCATTTGGCATAACTGTTAATACGTCACAAGTTCAAACAATATCGATTTGTGATCTAGGCTTTTCACATGGGCATGTTCTCGCGTTGGAAAACTGTCAAGTTTATTCATTTATATTCCTCAGAATTTGACTAAAAATAGTGCTCTTAAGATAAAAATAATTTCTAGAAAAATTTCTATTATTTCAAAATAAAGAATAACGAAATAATTTTAATATTAGTCCTTCCTTTCATACTTTGTTTAATATTCTAATAGATTAAAATATCTTGCAGGACAACGTCTGTTGGTTTGCTGGTATATGTATAGATGTCTAAGCTTTTCTTGACTGATAAAAACATTTACTTTTTCGTGATAAAATGTGCAAATCACAAGCAAGTATTTCAGCTCCTTCCTTGGCTGGCTGTGATAGCCATTAGAGTTAAGTAAAAACTATTTTCAATATTACCCTACGGTTTTGATTTTAATAACGCCTGAGGCTACACAAAGTTTACAACCATTACGAACACACACGTGTGCCGCAATACATGTATAAGAAGACAAAACGCTATATTTTAGTTACAAATTTTCGTTTGCTTTAAAGAAATTCAATATAAAATCAATTGTTAGTATACACACGAATATACGGAGCTTATATGCCTGCAACACATTGAGTAATTAATTGACTTGTCATTCCAAAAATCCTCTTACAATTTTCATAAAACAATGAGCCTGCAGGCAACAGACCAACCTAAAATTTCTCCCAACTATCAAACCAACACACGCAAAGTATAATGGAGTCGGCCAATAGTAATTGTCAAAATTTTGAAACCTCAAATCTTCAATACACACACTATCAGAGCCTGCGGTTAGAAAATAAACAAAAGTTGCGGCATGGCTGTAAGCAGGTCGGTAGACTATAGCGACATTTCAATACAACAACACGAGTACATTCAGGGGAAAATAGTTAAATGCTCGTAATTTGTTATTTACATGTGCCTAGTGCAGTGGTCAAAACTAATGGCCGGAAATGACGAGTGCAAACTGCTGTCCAAGGCATCATAAATTTGCTAGCAGGAAACTAATTTAAAACATGAAGAATGCTGAAGGATGCCGCTTTCAATACAAAACTATCAATAACAAAGTTTGTAGTAAAATATCTGTAAGTGTATAAAATTTTGCATGTTTCGTTTGGCCCTTCGAAGAATGGCACGCGTTGAGCCCAACTGCCAACATTTAGGACTGTAAGCTTACTGGCCTATTCTTTTCAAATGCAAATATTTATATAAACTCTGTGCATAGCATACCAATGGAAAAGTATTAAGAAACAGTTATGTAGAGCAAATCCTTTTCGACGGAAATATATAAAACCTGAAGGCGCAAAATATTAATTTAAATCACCCAAATAGACTACGTGCCCTACTATTCCACATTTTCCCCGCACTAAATATAAAATGTATATGTACATAGGTCTTCGAAGAAATTCCTTTATAAATCATTTATATAGAAGTGAGCCCATATAAGGTGAAATACTTAATCTTCCATAGTAAATAAACAATGTATGTACCTTAATGACTCGCAACACTGCTGCGCTACTCCATTAAGAGGAAATCTGCAGGTTGCTAAAATCAGAGCAAAGATTTTTCTCTGGTGTATTGAACGAAAATCGATATTCACTTAAGGAATTCTACTGTGCCTGAGTGTGTGTTACGTTTGTACAAAATAACAACGCTTGTATTGAAAGCTCATGCAATATATATGATTGTACATATGTATTATTGTGTCAGGCCAAAAATGATTTAAGCATTTGCACAAATATATACAAATTGGATGATTCAAAAAAAAAAACAGGTGAGGGAGGATCAAGTTCGAATGTAACCGAATATTTTACACTCAAGCAACTTTCAAGAAGCAAAGTTAGGAGTTAGGAGGCAGCATTGACCAATTTTTACCAATAACACCTACTATTAACATGCCTCATACTAATAAAATGCTCCTGGGTTTCGTTAACGTACCCGACAAACCATCACCAATCATATGAAATAAAGTCAGCCGAATGTTCGTAAATTTTCGGTCCCTAGGTGCTTCAACAGTTTTGTTTCCATTTGGACAATTTTTATACATAAGATAGCACACTTCAAATACACTCTTACGGTAAAGTGAAAGAATCATATCGAATCTAAAATTATGCTATATGAGAAGTAAGCGTGATGGTAGCCCGTTTGCGCTAATTTTCATCAGATAATATAGGATTGTCAGAATAGTGTTGTTCACAGAATTTGGTTGAAACCAGTCGAGCAGTTCCCGCGTAATGGGTATTCATTTAAATGTGGACGGTGCCACTCCCATCAGCAAATTTTGACAGCAGCTCTAATAGAGCCTTCGTCTATCATCGCTGGTGTAAAATTTTATGTTTCTAAAGCATTTATTTATTTGAACAGAACCATTATATGGGGAGTAGGCGGGGTCATCATCCGATGTTTCTTATTTTCACACTAAGAGTTTAAAAGATTTGTTCGGTGCAAATGTTGATAAATTAACTTTATTGGAACCACTTTTCAAAGATTTTCACATTAGAAATAGCACTCCTTAAGGTGATTCCGATTACGCTAATCTACGAACTCGTTTTTACGTTTTTACGAAGGAATGTGTGACCGAAGTTTTTGGTGATACAAACAAACGTTAGGTGAACAATAAAAATATATATAGTATAATAGTATAAAAATATATTACGATTTTCTATTGTATGTATTACTCGTTTACTCCAATGAGCTGTGGTCAGAGGTGCCTCTTAACATAAGTTTCTTGTTCTTTGGTTACGATTTCTAGTTCTAACTCAAGAATGGCTTACTTAAAACATACAGAAAGATCTGAAATGGTAATGATGTTCTTGCGTGAGTGAAGCAATTTACAAAATATCTAAATAAAACATAAAAAGATACACGTAAGCATCTCTCATTGGGCTTCCGGTTAGTTGAAATGTCACTCTCTGAAATATTGTTAAAAACATTAGATCAAATCCATATCCGTATCTTCCAGGTTCACCATCTGATCGCGTATATGCTTTGGATCACTGTTTAATCGAATGCGCATGTGGAAACGTGTTGTCCGAAGTAGAAAGTCAAATAGGTTGACGAAATATAGCTCATTCACATACAACTTTCTCGCTTTGCGTGACAATTCATAATTTAACAACAAATTTAAGGGTTTAGGGGTAGTCAGAGAAAAAATTAGAATTTTCAGTATTTTTTTGCTATTAAATTGTTTTATTTTACAAAATTAGTAATATGGCATTATTATAGAATGTGTTGAATTGAAGCCACGAAAATTTCAAAAAAAAAATTGATTTCCAAAATTATAGTTGCTTTTGTTGACCCAGTCCTTGGAGATTCGTCTAAAATCAATCAGACAAAGAAAAAATAGTTTGTAAATAGATTATCCTGGGCGTGATCGAAGAATCTTTTTTTTTTATATTAACAAAATGGTGGCCTCAGAAAATTTTTGTCTAAATTTTCGGGGAAAAAACCTTCGATCAGGCCCGATTTTATTATGTATTCTAGAAGCTGTATAAATTTCATTAAAATCTACTGAGCGGTTTTCGAGTTACAGTTGTCAACAGTTCAAAAAACACAGTTTTGAGAAAAACGCGGCTTTGAAGTGCCCGAGCTCTCTTTGTTATTTGTCGAATAACTCAAAAACTAATTATCGGATCAACGTGAAATTATCAGAAAATATTTTTTAGATATTACACTTAACGAAAATATGTGCCCATGATTTTAAAAGTGGTATAAGTCAAATTTTTTTTGTTTCGAGATATTTAAAGTTTTGCATTTTAAGGGATTAAAAAATATTCTTTCATTATGGATTATGATTTTTCGACAGTAAAGTAGTCCAAACAAACAAGTATTTATTATGAATGTGAAATTTATAGCCATTTTTAAGAGAAAATGTGGTTTTGAAAGGTTTAAATGACTTGTACCACTTTCAAAATTAACTGCATGACTTTATAAATGACCAATGAAACAATTTTATTAGTAATTAACATTTTATTCAAACTCATTTCATTGTGACTAAGTAAATTATTCATTAGTATTTAGGGAAATAAAGTGTTTGTGAAAAATTGGTGGAATATAGGGTAGTAGATCCATCATATCTTTACGTTTTTCTTTTGTTATTGGTCTAATGATTGTGTATAATGAAAGTAAATCAATATTGCCGTATATTCTAGGTCTTCCTTTTTAGGCGAGAGGTCTAATACCTTGAATTCGGAGTTGTCGTCCAAGAAAGTTTTATAAAACATCTTATATGGGATATTTTTTAGAAATCTGATCCATTGTATTTTTAACCAAGGAACAGCTTCTCCATTGATGTTTTTCTTTCTATTATTCGTTGATTCTTTTAGTTGTCTTGTAGGAATAAAATCTTTTTGATTCATTTGTACTACCGTAAATGGGTTTTTCATCTTACATGATTTTATTAAAATAATTCGATTTTTTAATTTTAGTTTCTATCACGCCAAAATCGCGATCATTTGGCAAAAAAGAGTGGCCAGATACCATAAATTTATGATCAATTGTTTCAACATTATAATCAGATGACTGAACTATTTTTAACCATATTAAAGCTATGTTAATGTTTCGATTTTGTACTGAACAGGCATCACTGTAAGCTATTATATGCTTTTGATTGGTAATGTCCCGAATGAGCTTTAAGATGCAGGACGCAACTTCCTGAGATTCTCTTGAGGCGAATGTTTCATCCCATGCATACATTTTAGCATTTCCATTGTGGAAATTATGAAACCCTAATTTGTTTACATACATACATGTTGCGCTTATAGTAAGCTACCGAAACAGAAAGGAATAATGGATATGGAAGCGCTTTCTGTAGGTCAAATGTGAATCCGTAATTTACACTCGGGCTATCTTTTGTTTTTTGTATGTCATCTGTTAAACTTTTCTAGCCTGTTCGGCACTTTTAAGATGTGAATCATGAATTTCCATAAGATGCAACTTCTCGTCTTCATTACTGGATGCTTCAATTTTTAGTTTTATCGAATCACACTTTTGGCACTTTTGATCTAAATATTAAATATTTTTCTATAAGTCCACTCCTTTACACATGATGTATTATTTTCATCACATTTTTCCACATATAGCCCATACATTTTTCGAATATCTAAGTCAGCATTTAGATACTTTCGACTTGAAGTGTGATATGATCGCGTGTAATCGTACTACTTTAATTTTTTCTTCATCTGTTTTTCTAGATGAAGTAGCCTTGACAAAATTAGCTTTCCTGTCTTCATATCCGATTCCATTTAAACACTTTTTGCAACAAAGACAATCTATATTTTCGAAAAGTTTAGCACTCACGGATTTAGAGTTTTTTGTTTCATATTCCTCTCCACGATTTCTCTTCATTTTTCTTATATTTTGTGCATAATTCTTTTGATTGTGTGCCCTCTTTCTTGATTTCATTTTGCTTCTTCCATTTGTAAGGGTTCCGAATTCACTTTTAAACTATGAGCTGATTCATCAGAAGACGATATCATTCTTATTCGTTTCCATTTCTTGGGAGCATTTCTTATATTTATTCGCCGTAAAATGTCTACAACTAACTTTAAATAGTAGGTTTTTACTTTAAAAGTTTTACTTCATCATACCTGAACCACTATCTGAAGACATGACAAAATTACTTTGTGAACACACTGACTTATACCACTATCAAAACGAACAATATCTGTATTTCAGTTAACAACTAAAAAATAAACACATTTTAAAGAGTTATTTTGCATGGCATGCAGCTAAACTCTTCAGATTATGTTATTTTATTAAGATTTGATAAGTAATAGCTGATAAAGTAGATTTTTAAAATTTTTGATTTATACCACTTTCAAAATAAAAGGCTCATATAAAAAAAAATATTTTTTGAAAATTTTGACTACCCCTAACCCCTTAATAAAACAATAGCGACTGCTTCTTTGCAAAGTGTAAAAAATGGTGACTTAAGACCTAGCCGAGCGCAAAGCTGATTTCGAACAGCGCTGAACGATTTTAGGTACCTCAGTGCGGAAGCTAGATTCAGTTCGAATATTATTTTATTTAAAACGAGAAATTAATTAATGCATGTTTTGATTGTCAAAGAAATACAAGGCGTAAAAAATACGGATTTTTCTTCCCGATAGCTTAGGAAATTGCCGTTATAAATTAGGCCCTGATAATATTAATAGCGGATATTCTAAATACTATTCTACCACAGTCACGGTAATTCCTGGTTCCATGAAAATCAGCTAGGCAACACGTGAGTTGGCCGCTTTAAAACTTCTTTTTTCGCATTGATCAGCTTCGGATTCGGCTTTAGTCAGAGTTCATTCTGATGTCGTCGAGTGTGGTGAGATTTTGTGAGTAATTTTAGGTGTGGTGTGTATTAAATTTTAGTCAAGACTTTTAAGTGGAAGGACAGCCACTTACTTGTTAAAATGAAGCAGAAACATTTTTGAATAAGGAAACATTTTCCCATGTGAAGTTCACGATAAGAAAAACACAAATTTGAAAATTTTTTCATTGGGAACGGCATTCACGCGAAGTTCGTGATAAGGCTGAATATCATCACTTAATTTTTAAAATTCACAAAAATGAATTATTAAAATATTTTTAGAGTTTTTCTTGCTTTCAGCCCCGTAAAATTAGGCTTGTGTTACAATCAAGGGGATCAGAAATTTATATTATACTTAATTATTTTGAATTCCATGACTTTATTTAATATTACTAAACACTCAAAACCCTCTCAAAAACTTTTTAAAATTAAACAAAAACAACAACATTTAAAACCTCTAATTAAAATTTACTTTACTACATCATAAAAAGATGTTCATTTGTCCGATTTCCCATTCTTAGGTTGATGTCTTACTCATACACCCCATTTATTAACTGTAGCCCCTTTGACCGAATTCACATATTTCTCATTTGAGTTATTAAGGCTGATCTTAATATTAACATTTCGGACATGCAAAATGTTGTAAAATATGTATAAATTAATAATGGGTTGTCAAAAAAGTTTTGCGGTATTTTTATTGAATTTTTTTTTTTATTTGAAATTGAAATGAATTTTTGATGACTCATGCCCAGCTCTTGACCGATGCTACGGCTGCTACTATGCCGGTCTCTTTCGACGAATTCGGCGATTTTTTCGCAATTTTCGACGACAGGCCTTCCGGAGCGTGGCGCATCTTCGACCACCTCTACACCAGAACGAAAACGTGATAACCATCGTTGTGCGGTAAAAATGGAAACCGTATCGGGTTCATAAACTGCACAAATTTTATTGGCGGCTTGAGATGCATTTTTGCCTTAATCGTAGTAGTACTGTAAAATATGCCGTATTTTCTCTTTATTTTACTCCTTGTTTGCGACGCTATAACTCACGAACGACTTAAAAGAAACGACAATCAATCAAACACATGTTAGAGCTTTCCAAAAACGTACAGCATGACCCGATGCGACGAATAAAACTAGAACTACGCGTTTTCAGCGCCAACTAGCGAAAATACCGCAAGACTTTTTTGACAATCAATATAATACCAAACATATTGTAATCTTCTCAGCCTTTTGCTGTATAGTGAAAGCTGATTTGTTTCGCAGCATTTTATAAAGTTTTGCCACCAGCTGAAAGTATTTTCCCGGCTTTGATCCCAGCAAGTTGCAACAGTATGAAATATTCGGTTAGACCCGAACTTAGCACTTCCTTATTTCTTTAATATAAAGTTTTACCACGCCTGAGCGTATTTCCACAATTCTGATCTTTTCGAATGGCGAATGCATAAAAGTTCGATTCCACCTAAACTTAGCCCTTTTTTAGTTGTTTGGGTTTACATTGATTGTAGATCTTAAAATATGTGATTGTAGGAGATCGAGGTTCCTTGACGCAGATAGATTCACTGTTTTGTGCCAGACGCCCCGAAAATAGTACGACTCTCGGCATATACATGGGTATATATTATTTAAACATTTATTTTTCATTAGTACGTTTTTACCAATACAATAATGAAAAAAGTAAGATATCAAAGAAATGGAAAAGTAATAATTTTATGTTCACTTTTTTTCTTTTATTGTGTTCGACCAAATTTCCAACATGTCAAACAAAAAATGTTGGTTATATTAAGCCAATTCTTTAAAGAAGAGAAAAAACACATGATGAAATCAAAGTATATTATACACATGACCGTTTATGAAAGTTAAGTTCCATCCATATTATTAAAATATATATATATATATGTATATGTATGTGTCTACATAAATATTGTACGCAATACAAATCCAAATTAATTGTATGACTGCATTGTTGTAATGCCAAGTACGTGTGCTTGTAAACACAAATTATGCGAGCAAATGGTCCCATATATTTGGCCGCGGCGACTGTTACGTGCTTCCAATTATCCTGCAGGCGATCGTTTGAAACACATAAGCAAAAACAATAACAAAGAGGAGCAGCTGCCTATTTCACATTCAGTTATCACACACTCCCTCCTCGCTGAATTATCGCTGCACACCCATACACGCACGTACATATATGTATGTAGGTAAGAGTCGGAGATTAAGTCTGGAGGTGGGCATAAAATACGAGCTTAATGCTACCTGCGCTCGTACCACCATGGAGTATGCCAACATATGTGACCTTTATGTCAAATTCATGCGCCCGACGCACCGGTGGGAGTGTACAGTAAACGGTTAGCTACAGCACTCGAGTCCAAATGGAGATAACAATTAACTGCTTGTAGCGATACTGCCGCATAGCCATTTAATTGAACCCAATAAGTGCAAATCAAATTGTGGCATATGTGACCAAGATGGCACACGCACACCACCACTACTACACATATACAAATGCATATGCGAGAAATGCGCAAGAGCAAATGACAGATTAAGTATGTGCATTTATAAGTATTTAGGACTATACTTACGTAATCAATTATAAATTTTACTCTAATTTATACATACATACATACATATGTAGCCACATATGTCATGTACCAGAAATGATTAGAAGAGCTGATATATGTTTCTAAACTTATAGACCTTATATGTATTTATTGAAATTTGTTCCTATGTAGACAGTATAAGCCGTCGGCCTGCTCTTTATCCCTGCAATCAGAAATGCACCAACACATGTAGAACTCAAGTAACGATTCGGGTGTTTGAATGACTTAGCATAATCAGTACATACCATGTACGCCTTAGAAAGGGTGAAAACAAATAAATCCTTTAATAGGACTTTAATTGAGTAACTCGGTCATAATTGCGTTGATAAGCATCTTACTTGTGTTTTGAAAAACATGCTATTGCGGTTTATTGTCAACCAACTAATGAGTTTATCAATTAATCTAAGAGCTGTGTCATTTAATGTGAACTTGCTAATGGAATCTGGCTCGACTAATGCAGTTACACCACGAATTTGAATTTGCGAACATTCAACACACTCGCATTATCGAAATTATATGACAAGCTGCTGATGCTATATAAGTAATAGTTTTTGTTAAATTATATTAAAAGTATTTTAAAATGTAGTACGTTTGAGATATGATATTAACTCGACCAAAGAGGCTAAACTGAATATACTACTGTGTCCAAAAAATAAGACATTGTATTTATTTTGAAAACTCTTTATTTATTCTTTCAAATCAATTTCATCCCCTTCAAAGTAATCCCCTCCCGATGCAATGCACTTATGCCAACGGATTTTCCAATCTTCGAAACATTGGTTGTGGTCACTTTGCGGGATGGCCTTCAGTTCCGTCTTCGCTGCGGCTTGAATCTCCTCTATCGTATAAAAACGGTGTCCCCGGAGCAGTCTTTTGAGCTTGGTGAACAGCCAGAAGTCGCACGGCACCAGATTAGGTAAATACGGTGGTTGCGGAACGATATGGGTTGAGTTTTTGGCGAAATGATCACGAATTACGAGGGCAGTATGGGATGGTGCATTATCGTGGTGTAAATATCAAGAATTGTCTTTCCACAATTCCGGCCTTTTTAAGCGGATAGCGTTTCACAAACGACACATATCGTTCAAATAATATTCCTTGTTGACCGGTTGGAAGGAATTCATAATGCACAACACCACGATAATCGAAGAAAACAGTCAACATGACCTTGATTTTTGAGCGACTTCAGCACGAGGTTTTTGGTCTCGGCTCTCTTTTGGCACCATATTCGCTCGATTGATCGGTTGTTTTGGGGTCGTGAGCATAGATCCAAGTCTCATCGCCAGTTATAATGTGTTTCATGACACCATGGTAGTCGGAAAGCATCGTTTCACACACTTCAACGCGACGCCTTTTTTCGAAAAAAAATTCAATGTTTTCGGTACCAGTGGAGATTTGACGCGCTTGAGGCCCAAAACATCCTTCAAAATGGTATTGGCTGGACCTTTCAATATACCAACTTCATCAGCAAGGTCTCTAATTGTTAATCGACAGTTTTTCAACACCAAATCTTTGATTTGTTGAACGTGAGCTTCGTCGGTTGAGGTTGATGGTCGCCTGGACGCTCTTCGTCTTCGACGCGTTCACAGCCAGCTTGGAACTCACTATACCACTTGCAAACATTTTTTTTAGACATAACCTCATCTCTAAAGGCTTTCTGCACCATCCTCAATGTATCCGCAGCAGAAAATTGATTCCGTAAACAAAATTTAATGCAAATTCTTTGCTCAACAAATTTCGACATCGCAAAAAACGAAAAACTCACTTTTAGCATCTCACAAAACGACACGTATCTCAAACACTAATCAATATTTTGACATGAAATTTGACATAAATGTGATTGACAGTACTACCAACCTAAAAAACAAATAATTCTCCAAATCCTTCGACGCGCGCAGTTTAAATTCAAATGTCACAATGTTTTTTGGACACAGTAGTATATTTAGTTGATGCGAAAAACGTTAATCAGAGAATAGGAACTCATTATCTTAATGACATGAGGTTTAGACCAAAGTATAGACCGATTCCATTCTAATCTTGTCAATTTAATTTTAATAAAATATCACACGTTTTGACCAACCTGATATATTGAGGGCAGAGAAAGTGACGGGCTGATTGCGTTAATTTTGACCTTGCTCTAATTAAGTGGATAATATATTTTGGAACAATATAATGTAACCCGGAAGTTCGAAACTTTTTAATTAGGTACATGCGGTCTAAGAGAAGTATTGATTCGATTCAACCCAGTTGTGACACACAGGCATACTATTATCATTTCACTTCATTTCTTATTTCTCTATATATCTCATATATCGGCAGACTTTTACCGAAAATACAGGCCAATGTATGAGATATATGTATAAGTGAAATAAGAAAATCCTTTCCTGATAATAGCAGTATGAGGTCCACAGATTTGGTGCTTGGAGCCTTGAGAAGTTTTGATTCGTTTAGGACATTTTTTTGTCATAAGGTGGTACATTTTAAAGACACTTTTCGTGAAAAGTCTTATCCGGATGCATTAATTAGTTGTGTGTTATATGCATTGTGATGTAGGAATGTCAAGATATCGATTTTAATTGAAATCTAATAGATCCTGAGATATATAAATGACCTAAAAGCGGGCGGTGCCACGCGCATCGTTAAATTTTGTCACCGGCTCCTCTTGTACCATATCGGATGTAGAATTTAATACCTCTTCAGCATTTAGTTATTGATTAATCACACTTTTTTAGTTTTTTAACAAACCCGTTACATGAAAGGAAGACGGGCTTATAATTCGATTTCAGCTTTTTTCACGCTATTATAAGAAGAGTTGAAAAAATGTGTCCTGTACAAATTTAGGTAAATGGTTTAAAAGATGTTCACATTAAAACTATAAGCAGGCGGGCTCACGCCCACTTTTCAAAGATTTTCAAATGTTTACGTTTACCTTTATACGTTTTTAATTAATTGCGTTTTACTCAAGTTAGACCTTTCTCGGACAGACGGACGGATGGACAGACAGTCACCCCGATTTCAACTCGAAGAAAATGTTCAGATCGAATCATAAAGTAGTTTACAGCTGATATATATACAGAATGACCGATTAAAAACAAATTGATATAAAGATTGTTTTATATTTGTAAAGGGTATTATAGTTTCAGTGCAACCAAAGTTAATGTTTTCTTTTATTGATTTTAATAATTTAATGCGTGAAAGAAATTTTATTTGTCAATAGAAAACGTAAAAATTGGATTTTGATCGAAACAAAAGCATATCTATTTTCTGGAGCGTGGAAGAGCATCCTCGTGCAAGGTTGCATGACTGGCAGTTTGTCTTGAGAGCTGGTGTGTGGTGACGTCTAGTGAAACGAAGATAGCTTCTAATGGAGAGCTTTAAACTATTCACAAGTATATACATATAATCGAAAACTATTCTTGAATATTTGACGGTATTTATTCTCTAACATAATTACTTACTTTGTATCTAAATAAGGATTGAAGAAAGGATGTGAACTCACCTAGCTATACAAATACATAAAGATGGAAATATACAAAGTCTTTAATTAGCGCCCTATCATGTATTTAACCAACAATCACTTCAAGCTTACTAACGATAACCTAACATCACATGCATTATTCTCTTGTTATGATATTTTACTCAGCTGGAGATAATTGCTAAGCTTTTCATTTTTCCTCTGCTAGCTTATATCGCCTCGCATGGTAGCAAGTCCCCGTTGAATAAATATAGTCGAATATCCTTCGCAGAGACCTCCACAATATATATACAAACATTCAACTTTTTTGTGCTCTTAACTTGACTATATGACTTTAAGTATTTACTCTTTTTTCCAGGATTTTTAATTTGTTTATACTGCTGGCAACTGTAAGTTTGCATTTTATTTTGCTCACATAAGGTCGCACGCGAGTCTGTGTCGAGTTCATACCATATTTGGTTTCGTCTCTTTTATACTTTTTTTTTTTTTATTCACCAACTGAGGTTAGTTATGTTGGTGTTGGCTTGGTTTCCAACTGTTGGAATACTAGCATACACGTTGACACTGAGAATAATGTCACGAGGTCATGCATGTGTGAAGGATTATCGCCCTTTTGACTTCAGCCATTTACATGTATACTTTTGTTATTTTCGCTGAACACACATATCTCAACTGTTTATTTTGTTAATTAGCGAAAACCATAAAGCCAGCACCGCTGTCATTGTGACGAGGTAAAATGATAAGCCTTAATTGGTGTGACAGTTTTGACTAAAAAGAAAAAGTACATTGTTTTCGATATTATTTATCATGCCTCTACAGTTCTATGTTACATCTTTGCAAGAACTCTCCGAAATACCTAACATGTGTTCCGACAATCGGAGGGTCTTATATAGTTCGCGCCTTCAAAAGAAATAGATGGTAAATTTTAACACTATTTTTGGAAGGAAAATTATGCTGCGCGTAACTTGATTACCTTTATCGCAGCTTTGATGATTTTTTAAATGTCGTAACGAGCATATATGGTAAGAACCGAAGACATAGTAGTAAAGTGGTGTGTTTGACCTCTGCAAAAAGAGAGGAGCTCGTAGTCGACCGATTACCCTTGTTGTAAGTTAGTGCAACCAATAAAAGTCTAATTGGATGAGGATTCGAATTACTTACGCCGGTTCTGGTTAGCAGCGACTTTGAGTTTTTCTTTTACTCGCTCAGGAAAGTGATGCTTTACTACCTTGACTTGAACAAGTTGTTCAATGATTGTCGTGGAAGCATTGAAATATGTACGATGAACTTTACACTGTAGCTAATTACAATAATGAAACCAACAAGATGCACTTTCTTCAAAGTCTTAAGTATTGTAACTGTGTATGAAGCTTTCAAACCTTATATTAAAGCTTTCTAAAAAAATACAAAAATGGTAAAATTTATTTGCGATCTGCTCATTTAATTCACCAGGGAACGAACCACAAGACTATCATCATTGAAAATCGTTTAATAATGTGTTATTCTTACGTCATTTGTTCAAGCCTAATTTACGTACAGCAGTTGTTTGTTCGATTCGCCACTCACCTAAGTTTAACGACTCGAAGATAGCAGTTTGTATATGTGTGAAAGAGGCAGCTGATTCTAACTATTTCCACCATTGCATTGCAATTTACTTCAACAACCTTTTCCTTCTTTAATACACTTTCTGTTGAGACTGTCACTGTCACAGTTGAAGCATGCATGAGCACCGGTAAACAAAATCTTGAATGAGCGCATCAAAATTTTCAAATATGTTTAAATGAACTTTGTACGGGGTACAGTGTGTGGTCGTTGGGGTGCAGCCATAATGTGTGTTGGTGACTTGATGCTTTAATGACAATTTGAGTGAATGAGTGGTTTGGTGATTTGTTAATCCCCATCAAGCTCTGCAAAATGCTTGCAACATTAAGAATGCCATCAATTGTTACCACTCTCTGCTCACCATTCGCTCCAAGTGCAAGCGGCGCTAGCAACGTCAATAGCAACATCAACAAAGCCGCAGCCATGACATTAGCAAGGCAAACATTATCGCCATAAGTCGGCACTGTAGCGCGCACACCCCAAACATATATGTATATTATATATATATATGGATGTACATATGTATATGTATGTATATACCCATATATGTATGTACATATGTTTGAATGCGTGAAAACTCTCAAACTGAGATATGAATATAAGCAAGGAATGCCAGCTGGAGCGATATGGTAATCATGAGCGAGATAACGGCAATGATGAGGGCGAAAGCATCGTATATAGCGGAAGTGGCTTAGCAGCGATTTAAAATTTTATAACGGAATTTTTTTCATTTAAAATATTCTTTCTGTTGTTATTTAAGCACTCATGCATGGGTATAAGCATGTATGCACCGCTAAATATGAGTATGTGTACATTAATAATTAAAAATTACATCAGCTAAGGGTAGACGTTACACTACGCTTTAGTTAATTTCTCCCCTCCCCCAAGCCACAGCCATTATCCGCGAGAGCAAGTGAAAAATTAAAAATCTCACACATGGTTATCTCTGCTCTTGTCTGCTGACACAGTTACTTTCAAAATTATATTTTGAGCTTGTTGTTGGTTTGCCATTTGCCTTTCTTCCGCCTGTTCATCCGTAGGCGAAAACGATAACCGAGTAACTAGGTCTGGCAAGGGATGTGGAGAACGAGGGTGTACTGGATACTTTAGCAACTGGCTATAAGTGAAAATTGCAGGTTTATTGCAGGTCCCCCTTAGACGCATATGCGCATAAGTATGTATGTTTCTGACACGCCGAAAAGGTTTCGGGTTCGAAAACACGAAAAATCAACAACAATTCAAAATTAAACTAGCTAAATTTTTTATAACTTCCCGGTTGCACTGAAGCTACAAAACACTACACAAATAAACACATTTTCCATAGAACTTGACTTTGATCTCTCGGTTTGCATGGCACATATGTGATATAAAAGTCCGATCTGAAAAAAATGTTCGCTGATTATATCATTGATTTGGACAAAAACCTATGCCAAATTTCTTAAAGATATCTCGTCCAACAAAAAAAACTTTCCATATTTTCCGGTAGTTCAGTTTGTATGGCAGCTATATGCTCTAGTGATCCGATTTTTGCGCTAACGACAAATAAATAGCTTCTTCTTGAGAAGAAAAGGTAATGCGTAAAATATCAACACGATACCTAAATTATTGAGAGACTAGTTCGCTTATATACAGACGGACCTCCTATCTTTCTTTCTGGGTTTTACAAAATGCCAGCCAAATGTAGTATACCCTAATACTGAGTATAGAGACACAAATTAATTAAAGTTAAGCTTCAATCTCGACTTTTAGGGGAAAAAAAAGAAAATACTATGCGCACCTTAAATCACCCTAATACAGTTATATAAGAAAGTATCATATGGATAAACTAAAACAAAATTTAAAACAGTACGGATGATTACAAACTACTTGGACCAACATCGAAAACGGCAACCAAAGCAGAGAAGATAAATTCGTTTCCGAATGTGTTTGATCACTCTTACTCTTGCATACACGGTTATGCCAACAAACAAAGTCTAAACAACAAAACTATATTCGTACTTATGCGCATGCAAACAGCCATATAAACAGTTTCGAACTTTTAAGGGCAGTTTTTTGCCCTTATTTACGTTTCAAATTTAAATTTGCAAAGTTCAGCGTCAGCGAAGCTGCATAAATTTGATTACCGACATAAAAGTTTATTTGTTTCTACGCTTGTTTGCTCGTCAACGCGTCTGCACGCTTGTTGGCTCCTGTAAGTGATTCCGTCCCTACGTTGACGATCTGTTGCCTTTACTCGCTTGAGTAGCGCCTCAATTATTCTCACTTTCTGAGAAGTCTAAACTTTGATGCGTTACAAAGTGCTCGCCTGTGAGTGTCAGCGCTTGCAGAATTGCGGTTAATTTTAAAGTTTTGTATCACAAATGTTTGGTTATTTAACTAAGAATATTAAACAAAAGCGATTAATAATGAATTTTGATTCAAAGCGATTTGAACGGAACATTTCATTAATAAATATTTAAGATTTTATACCACGTAAATATTATAAATTCTAAATGAAAGCAACGGCTTCTTTTGGCTTTTGGTTTTCTTTCGTTTGACTGCAGAATCAGATTTGAAGAACAAGTTTTAGGCAAATTTATGATGAAGCTGATCGCTCAGGTCTTACGGTGTTTAGTAGTATCAAATAATTAAGTTAATTAATAATTAAGTTCTTCACAGTAACATTAATTTCTTTTCAATTTACAGTTTGCCATTACGAAGCAGTTTTTTCTTCTGTTTTCCTCAACCCAATTATATATCTATGGCTTCAGTATGAAGAGTGTGAGAATTATGACCTAATTACCTACTTATAGTATATCGACTGCGGATTATAGCAGAACTATACAATATTCCATTAACAAATTTCACTGCTTAAGGTTAGGATTGCAGCTTTTCAATGTCGTAATATATAAGACTGTTAACCGTATAGATATTCCGCCACATACTGGCTGTGACAATGTAATAATACTTTTCGATTGAGTTATTTTCTTGTGCAAAATTTTACCATGGTTGGGTCTACAATATTTTTGTGGAGACTAGTTTTAATCAAAGTTGGACCATAAGTATATAACACATTTACCGTTAGGTCCAATTTACAATGGTTAAATTTTCGATAAAATATTTATATAGCATAATGGATGAATAAAAAAATTAAAAAATTAAATTTTTTTTTTTTGCCGAAAATAAATAAGCAAATATATATCAAAGAAGAAATTTATTAAAGATTTATGTATGCAACTGGCTGGTACTAGTTCGTAATTTTCTTTCACTGATACCTTATCAAATTTATTGTTCGTATTTTTTCACATACTTTGTCATTTTTTACATTTCTTCGTTCGTCAGTGAGGAATACTTTGCTCTACTCCCAAAAAATGCAACTAAAACACAAGAAAGGCTTTTGATATTTAGAATCTCATTATAGCATAGCATAGGAAGTTTTTATTGCATTTGAAACCATATTGAAGTTTATGAATAATTCTTAACAAAATAAGATAAAATTCAAACGAGTGTAGCCCAGTCGAATTCTGTTTAACGTATCGTGCGTAGTCGTGAAAATCAAAAAGAAAGGAACATATTTTAGTTTCCGTATGTGGATGGATGTTGAAGAAAATTGCCAAAGTAGAGACCGAACTTATCACTTAATCTAATTTCGTGGAACGATCATACATACGCACCTACGAAATTTTAGTGTGGACCGTGAAATTTTCAGTCGCCTAGTTGATGAACTAACCTCTTATAATAACCAAATAACTTCAATGTCTTTAACTATAAAACACAGCTTTAAAAAATTTAAGTATAAGTTTATATGTAAATATGTACAAAGTTAGTTTAATTAGTAAAAGCTTGGTATTTGTTTATGGTACCATTATAAAGCTATGTTTCTCTAGAGAAATGAAGGACCTCCAAATATTCCATTTAATTTGCACTTGCTTCAGTGAAACCTTTAATAACGTCAGTACAGAACTCATTACTTAAGGGGTTAGGGGTAGTCACAATTTTCAAAAAATTAATTTTTTTTTACATTTTCGTTAAGTGTAATATCTTAGAAATATTCTCTGAAAAGTTCACGTTGATCCGATGATTATTTTTTGAGTTATTCGAGAAATAACAAAGATAGCTCGGGCAAAACTATGTTTTTTGAACTAGTGACAACCGTACTAACGTACATATGTGTATATATATTTTGCAAAATAGCATGAGCGACTATTACATTTTTAATGTATGAATGTGTTATTTGTGCTCAATATTTGCTCTGCCTTGTTCACATCCTTTTCAGAAAAATATTGAACTTGACATTGTTATCCAACATAATAAGTTGAAACTTCTGATTATAATAGAATTAAGGAAATTAATGTAATTAGTAACTATTAACAGCAACAGATACTGACGCTGCAGTAGATATTATAACAGGCACACATATTCCAGATAAAAAAATGCTAGCACAACTGTTTTGGCTACCGTATCTGCCGGCAGTTTCAATAAGGATAAAGTTGTACGAAGAAAAATGGTTCACGGTGGAAGACATAAGCAATAGCATAGAATGTTCTCCCATTAAAAGAACGGAACACAAACGCCAAAATAATTCTTCTTACATCGAAAAGTTTGGTCACACAAGAACACTCTGCTTTAGATATCACACATTTTTAAAGAAGTTCTGATTTTTCTATTTATTAGAAATGTAATGTAAATATACGTAGCATATGAAAATTGAACTAAAGATTAGCAATCTTCCATTCGCCAAGCATTGGAAGTAGCCAGTCGAACAAACTATATCAGATATTCAAACAAAAGGCAGCACAAAACTGGTGCTGCAACCCTACATGTCTTCTGACGCCTCGCAAAAGTGTTATAATTATTTTTTAGTGGAGAATTTCTTGTTTCCGCATTAAAAACATTGCTTTTAAGTCTTATGTTCTTAAAATGCCTGAAACAGATAGATTATTTGTCGTTTGAACCATTCATAAAAGTAAAAGTGATAAAAAAAAATATGCGAAGCTAAACAAGGTACTGTTGAATATACCGTTAATATCACTTTAAGAGGTTTCCATATACTCTTTTGTACGAATTCAACTCGATAACTTTGCTGTTGATTTTACATGTTATTGTTTTGAGGAGAGAGCAGAAGCGAGCATATCGTAGACATTATTTACAAGCTTCTATTGACAATTTATTTAGTACTCCATGTGTCTCTATTACATCCCAAATTGCTCTCAAGCATTAGATATGAAAGGCACGACCTAGTTATTAAGGCATTCCCTTGTCGATAACTTACATTTTTGTTTGCTGGGCTATCATAAATTATTTCTAAAGCAAAACTTTTAAACAACTAGCAACAACAAAAAATGACGCAAATATATTGTACTCCCACAGGAATAAATCCGTAAATTTAAAATGAATTCTGATTTGAATCTATACAAAAACAAATCAAGCAATGTTTGTTTATGTACATAAACTGATTTATTTTACCCTAACATGATTAAAAATATAAATTTTAATAATAGAACGTGTCACTGGTATTTTGACAAGCACACGCGCACCTACGAATATACATATGTATACTAAATTAAAGATATACAAGTGGCACGAACTTTAAAATTTAGTAATACATATACACATATACATACATACATACATATATGTACATGTGTGTATGTACATTACTGCATGATTAGTTAAGAATACTGTCGCACATCACTGTTTACCCAACGACTTTTCTAATAATACAGATATTTGATCTCTCTTATCAAGCATCTCAAGAATCTCACCGAAATCTTGTAATAACCGGTGTAGGGCTTTAACCCATTATGCTACCATAGAGTATAATAGTCATTTTCACCTGAAGGTTGTTTGTATCACCTCAAAAGAAGCGAGATAGATATAGAGTTATATACTTATGTAGGATTTGCCACCACAAAGAAAATATTAGTTTTAAAATACCGAAGAAACACCTTCCGCCGATGACATCAGTTTAACGATGTTCTCATTGTCTTTCCCACCTACCCGTCTTCGTTGGCGGAGTTGCCACCGATCTACTATATTCCCACATACATATATACTTATATGTAAATGATCAGGATGACGAAACGAGTTGAAATACGGGCGACTGTCTGTCCATCCGTCTGTCTGTGCAAGGAAAAACTTGAGTACAATTTGAGATATTGGGATGAAACTTTGTACAAGTATTCCCTGACTCTCTCTGAAGAAGTGTACTCTTGTGACTAAAATGAACAAAATCAGTACCTTACTTTCTTTATGCCTCATAAACCTACCAGATTGCTTAATACGTTTTGTCGTTTGATAAGAAAAGCTCAATTTTATTATTCAAAATACACTTTATTATTCAGCATAATCTCCCTGCATATTAATACACTTGCTCCAACGATCCTCAAATCTGTTGGTCCCATCTCTGAAGTGTGAATCCGGCAGGACTGCAAAATACGCTTCAACAATCGTTATGATCTCCTCATTTGATGAAAATCTCTGGCCACGCATAAATTTTTTGAGTTCTGGAAACAAATGGAATTCGCTGGATTTTAACCATTGTCAAAATGCACTTGGAAGACGGTGCATTGTCCTGATGAAAAAGGTTTTTTTTCTTCTGCAGACCCTGTCTTATTTTCTTACAACTGGTCCAAGAGTTTGCAATAATATTTAGAATTAATTGTTTTACCAGTTTGCAAGTAATCCACAAACAAAATTCCTCTCGCATCCCAAAAAATTGATGCCTTAATCTTCTTAGCCGATTTTCGGACATAAGCTCGTTTCGAAGCCGAACAACCAGGTTCACAGCACTCTTTCGCCTCTTGTTTTAATTCAGAATCATGGCAATAACCCAAGTGTCATCCATGGTGATGAATCGCAGCACAAAATTCACTTTATCCTTTTTAAAACGCTCCAAATCTAAGAAAGTCGTATTCGAATGTGTTTTTGTTCTATTGTTAGCAAATGCGGCACCCATTGTGCACACAGCTTTCTAAAACCCAAAATTTCACTTAAAATATGGCTCACACTGCCTAATGAGATGTGTAGAGCCTCTATTAAATCTCTCTCAGTCAATCGACGATCGTCCAAAACCATATCCTGTATTTTGGCTATGATTTCTGGTGGTGATGCGCTTTTTGGACGTCCTTCACGTGGATCGTCTTCAAGGCTTGTACAACCACGTTTAAATTCAGCAACCCTTTTTTCAACTGTTCTAATTGTAGGTGAACAATCATTATTCACTTCTAACATTCGTTCGTGAATTTCTTTTCTTCCAAAAATAAGAATTTTATCACTGCACGATATTCAATTTTTTCCATTGTAAAAAATTCTGTCAGACGGAGAATTGGCTTGTAAACAAATAATGAATTGACAGATTGAAATGAAACTTCAGATACGTTCTCTAAAAGATTACAAGTTATCTCTATATTACTACCACTCAAATATGATATCAATTTTAAGGGAATGTATAACATTTCTAAGTTAGTAAAATTCGTTTAGTTTAGATCACAATACATTCGAAAGAAGAAGAACCCAGCAAAATGTCTAACTTTGTAGTGCTAGAAACTAGTCTTTATTGTCTCAATTAACACATGTTTTTGGTTAGATATATTATTTGTATCATTTATGCATATGTGTCATCATTGTAGTAACATTAATAGTTTTCGCTCCTTAAGATGCAGATATCACTATTTAACTGTTGGCCGTAATTGGTAAGTATTACCTCTATCTGATCCCATCGACTTCTCCACAAATTTTGCGGTTACTATATATAAGTTTTTCAATAATTTCTCTTGAGAGTTCAGAGAAAGAAACTCCTTCTCCATGGATAACTTCACTAGTGTTCAGATACGGTTGCCATGTAAACAGAGTGGCGATTATGCTGTAAAAAGGAAATAGCAATATGTTCGAGTATTTCCTGAAACTGCCAGGTTACCCTAGGAGAGTAGCGATGATTTCTTCAGGTCTTTATACGAAACTCCCCAACCAGGAATGACCAGCCATGCCACTACGATTTAAGAGACTAGGCACTTACTACAATTTTTAATTTTTCTTCAAAAAATATTAGAGCATTTGTGCAATGATTAATAAGGTACTATCGCATTTTCGTACTTTAAGTCCGCACTAAGTGTGATGGTGTGGTTAATTCTTGTTGGCTTCGCCCTCAGCATTGATTGTAAATTTAGTGATGCGTATTTTCGCGATAAAAGCACGCACGTATTCTGCGTCCTATCCCAGTATCTCCATGCAGATATACCGGAATGGACAAGTATGTGCGCCTACAAAAACGCGCACATTTTCACCTTCGTGTAAAGCACTTTGATAAATGCATTGATTTCATATAACGTCAATGACGACAATGTGCGCGTTGCCGGCAGTGTAGGTTCAATTTCATGGCAGTTGCCAAAGCGGCTGATATCTTAATCACGACTTACTACCTGACATATAAAGCATACACACGCCCATGCCAACAACCATACGCGTGCAATTCAGTGCACTACGTCAAGGACCACGAGGATATCGAAATGCTTAAAAGGACATTACATTGATTGCAGTTGCTCTGCATCATATGTATATCGGTATGTACATAAGGGTGTAACACAGGGTGACACAATTCAGCGGAAATTAAGATAAAACTACTGCCGGTTTCCATAGGACGCCCAAAAACTATTGACTCGGCTGCATGATTCAGGAAAATGTTTTCTACCTCTACAACAATAATAAAATTTAAATATAAAAATTTCAGATCAGAGTATTTTTAAGAAACAAAAACCTAGATACGCAAACATTTCGCTCATTAGGTCATAAACGAAGATGAACTATGTACTTAACGCCGAATAACAAGCATACCTTTTTCAAATTCCAATGTTTTGTCCACTCAAATTTTTTTAGTAACTACTGTAACATAGGCTATTCTTGTACTGGCTCACCCTGTACGCTTTTATTGTCGCGCAACGACTCGGCCCGAATCAATGCTATGAATCAATGGTTGTTGAAAGTAGGATTGGCGGAAACGGCACTGAGTGACGAATGGCCAGGTAGAGCAGAAATAGTTACGGCAATGAAGCCTCAAGAGAACCAGCACGCTACAGCGTAGGTTGATACTGTTGCTAATGTGCTAGAGCGCGACAGCGTTGGCAAATTTCATAAGCATTCACTATTCAGCAGATTTTGTAAAATTCATTGCCATCACTCATTTTCGATTTTTAATTAATGTTGCCTTAATTGTAAGCGCTTGCATTTCAATGCTGTTAATTTTCTTTCTCGCTACAAATACAACCGAATATGTAGATTGCACTTATACAGAAGAAAAATGTAGGTTTGAGGACAAATTATAATTTTTTCGGCAGATGGACCACGTTGCATGCAGCAGTTAATTACGTAGGATGTAGAAAATATGCAGACAACTTTATTGAATCTATAAATATCAGTGAAGAGGAATATCTTAGCTCGCTTGCGAAAATGTATAGACTTCAAAAGTAAACATTTTTCCATCGAAATTAATAATAATTAATATTTTTTTCATTTACAGTTCTTTCGCTTTAGAAATTAAACGCCAAGTATTATGGTGTTGCAAGTGCATTCAACTAAATTTTATTAGCGAATTTGCTCTATTACATGGAAAATTGATATTCTAATAGACTAGTAATTGAAAGATAAGAACTTTCATCTTTGCAGTTGATAATTTTTACTATGAAGGCAACGCCCACTGTACCATCAGCGACCCAGAAAATGGGAATTGTTCGCATATTTCTAAAAAATATAATAATTTACATTTTTATACCCACGCCATTCTGCACAAATGGTAGAATCTTGGAAAGTTTTGAAATTTGTATTATATTAAGGAAGAAACTTGCCCATATCTTCTCCTTTAAAATTAAATTATTTTCATTATTTAGAAATTAAAAGCGCCTTTAAACACAAAATTAAAAATTGTAGCATATTCCTGCAGCTGAAATAGATTTGGAGTAAACATAACTAACTTTAGAGCGCTCACGTATACACTAAAAAAGAAAAACAAATAACACTTAAAGTCACAATAAAAGAAATGATAAACAAGAAGAAGGTAGAATTAGAAAATAATTGAAAAACCAATCAACAACCACAATCCAACATATTTTCATATTTAAACAGTTTCAGAAAGTCAGTATTCTGCTTCTTTTATGAAAATTGCATACAAAAAGGATTAATTTTTCTACTTTATTGCGCAACATTTCCAAATGTTGCAGAAATAGTTCACGCCAGAACTAACATAGCTAACTCTGGAAAATTTTTTAATTAAATTCCTTGAACGAATACACTTTAAATGTACAACAACCCGTGAATCTTTTTTCCTGCCTACAACGAAGGAAACACACACTCATGCGTATAAATAAGCACACTCCAACTACACGCGTATGTACATACTATATATGTGTGTATGTTTACGGGATATATGTGTGTAAGCGTCTTGTCGACAATGTTAAAGTTGGCGTTGAAACGTAGCTTTTGACGAACGGTAGTGGGAGCATGTCCGGCGATATTTTGCTTTGATAAAAAGGACAGAGCAAACGTACTGATAGTAAAACACACACAAGCTACCGTCGAGCACATGAATGTTGGCATAAAAAGTGGACAGGTTTTGTATTGAATATAAAAATGGTGTATATCTAAAGTGGACAACACAAATAATAGAGTTCTCTGCGATTTTTTTCATTCACCTATTGGCGGACGGTACGTATACGCAACCTATTTGAAGACTTGCATTGTTAGCATCTCGTCAGTATGAAAAATCACGGTTTAACTTATAGGTTTATACATACGCACACGCACATACATTTCCAGACATGTTCACAATGTCACAATGGCAATTTTCAGCTTTGTTTACACTGTCTCACGCTGTTGTTCCAAACAGTTATATTCCACTCATACCTTTACGGCGGTGTATTTCGTTATTTTGTGTCGATGTTTTCATATCCTAGAAACCCATATTGGTGCCTATTGTCACTACATATTTATGTATATGGATATGTGTCTATCAATCTATGGTTTCATTGTTGATGGGTGAAATAGTTGTTGGTGCACACAATTGTGTTCTGGGACCTATTTCAATTGTGCCTTAGTCTTTTCTGTCTTGCAATACTGGTATTTAATATTAGTTCGTTTTGTTGGCTGTCTATTCGTGTTTACAGTTACAGTTTTCTTGAGTGAAGGAAATTAGAAGAATATCATCAGCACTGGATGTACGAAAATCAAGAAAGTGGAAACTCATGAACACGAGAAGAATATAAAATATTTCGAAACATCTTTCCCTATTTGCTATTAAACGATTTGCTCTCATACGCAAACCGAGTCTGGCGAACCTTTGTAGATTAGTAAATAGCAGGAGTATTGTGACCTTTGGTACATAATCAAATTGCGGTTACTTGTGTCTAAATGTTCTATGCAAAGGATAACAAAGCTTTGGTTTCATAAAATATTCTCCTTGTGTTTGAAGACATGCGCTGTAAATCCAAAGAAAAGTACTAATTTAGCGAATTTAAAGTCTGAATTTTCCTTTTTCATTGCATATTTATTCGGCCAATTTGTTGTTGTTATTGGTACTACTTGGTTTTTGTAATAATGTCTCACATATAACCTGCTAGGTTCACGTATTGATTGTCAGGGTATGAAGAAACATAGATGATATTACTAATCATGTTGGCATCTCTTAAGTCTTAAGAACATTTTATGCTATCGCAATCGAGCCACTATATTGCTTGAAACCCCACATAGCCTTATATTAATTTTTACTCAATAAATTTACAATTATTTATACATACATAACTAATGTTTGGTTCCCTGCTGAAATGACAATACCCTTAGTTTTTCCACAATTTGTGAAATAGTCTAATGTTTACTTTTATTTTATATACTACATTTTGTTTCCTTTTCCGCTGTTGTACTTTTTATACTTTTCTATAAAGGAACCAACGAATTTTATCATATACATAAATAACTCCCACCACTTGCGCCGTGGACTAACAGCGTCATTTGACATTATCGCAAAAATTAAAGTACATGTGCATGTGTATTGGAAAAATATTGTGATTATAGCGTATGCGTGAAGCGACCCGTTGGCGCAGACCGCCCAATTTTTGGGCTCATTTTTGCTCGGAGCTTTTGTCATAGTTATTTATTTATTATTATTTTATGTTTTGGGTATGGGCACTTAAGAGACGTATTTAATGTTAGGAACTTCCTCTGCTACAAAAAAAAAAAAAACGGTCAAGTCATACCAGCATTATTGTTGAAAATCTGACGCAGCGTTTCCTGCTACAAATCCAATATACGAGTATTAGACAGAAGAGTACAAATATGTGAGGCAATCGGGTGAAAGTTTTACTTATATTTTATTATAGTGTATAAGTATTGGCAAGCATTAGATTTAATTTAGGCTAATTTCAATTTATTACCGTTACACATGTATGGCAATATTTAAAATAACGCGACAATAAAAGTATTAATAATAACACGAACTAAATAACAGTTGTGTGTGTAAACATATGCTTATCGCCAGCAGTTAACAACTTTAAAGGGGGGAGGACAATTTTTGGTGGGTAAGGTTTTTAAGGGAAAAACACTTTTTTTGCGAATTTATTTCTTCCATGTGGATTGAGTTATTATATTCAGACCTTTTTTCATTATTTACATACTTCTGACAATCTAGGGTAATTTCATGCAGTAATATTGAAGAATAAGACGGTAACAGAGCTTTTCACAGAACGTCTTGAGAAAACAAACACCTTGAGGTGTTCACCATAACTCGGCTGGAAATTATCCGAAAATAAAAAAAAAGAAAAATTAGTTAAATTATAATCATATCTTCTCCATATCGTTCTCTGATAATTATTTTTCATTTCAAAACTTTGGGCGGCCATTTAAAGTGTAAAATGTTATTTTCCACTATTCCACTAAAGATTCCACCATTTTGTTGTAAAAATGTAAAAAAAAGAAAATTAGTAAACGTTGGAGCGGTATTTTATATGTCAAAAATGTGTACAAAGTTTGAAATGAATCGGTCAAGTAGTTTTGAAGTGATAGTGAACACGGACTTTTAAAATGTAGTTTTGAGAAAAACGCGTCTAAAATTTATAAACTAAAAAGTGACGAGAAAAAATTACCCAATATTGTCAAAACTAAGCTCAATAATGTACAAAAGGTCCGAGTAAAATTATGCAATCCACACAATATATATAAATTAATTTTGTAAAAAAAGTCATTTTTTTACAATGAAAACCTTAACCCCCTCTTAAAGGTGTTAACTGCTGCTAAATCAATTTCTAGTAAAAAAAGAATTAATGTTTCGCAAGTCAAGTTTTTTTAATTCTAAAATGTCGAAACCGATTCGAAGATTCTGTGCACAAAATTTGAATTAGAAAGTAGCGAGTCGAACAAATAATAACAGTTGTTTGAACACTACAAATAATTAAAGCATGATATATTTAAATTAAATAGAAATGTATTTATTTTTATTTGAGCCAAAAGCCGGTGTAAAATCTGGGCTAAACATGTAATATGCTTGTAATATTATGTATATGTATATGATACTTCCTTTAAGTATTCAAAATTTGTATACTCTTGCAACAAGTTAACCTAAACCTTTTTTGTATCAACTAAAATTAATCGAGATAGATATAGGTTTATATATATATATGTATATAAAAAAAGATTAACTAGAGGAGTTGAATTCCACGTTACTGTCTGTCCATCCATTCGTCACTGAAAACAGTAACTTGAGTAAACATTGAGGTATCTTTGTAAAACTTGGTACAAGTCTTTCTTGGTAAAAAGAGCAGATCAAGTTCGCACATGGGTATAATCGGACTACTACCAAGTCCCCAAAATGTCACTAAACAAAACCAACAAATTCCTTAAGTACCCCTAAATTAATAAATAAAAATGTCAGAAAAATAAATCTTTACACGCAGGATCATAGGAGAAGATTACATAGGAGCTGCTGTCAAATTTTTAAGATTGGCGTAGCACCGCCTAGATTTAGCTAAAAATACATATCTTGGGACCTGCTTGACCACTTTCAACCAAATTCGGTAAGTAGCATTATTATGACATTTTTTGACAACAATCACGCCTACTTCTCATATAACACAATTTTAGATTTCATCAGATTCTTTCGCTTTCCTGCATACAAATTAAGCACCGATGAAGGTATCGGGATAAAATTTTGCACGAACATTGCCTTTGAAATGTGCCTGCTTATCACCAGAAACTATCCAAATAGGAGCAAAGCAGTTCGACGAAAACATCGATCAAGCTGTGATATATAATAAAGAAACTCAGAAGGAATTCTTATATTATAATAATCTGCTCAAGTGCCAAAAATAGGTTGAATCAGACCAGTAAATCCCGTAATGTTCCTTATAGAAAAACTTTCGCACTTCAGGCTGAATTTAAACTGTAAACATTTATTCAATTGTCAGTGATCTTAATGAAGAGAAGGATAGAGAATGTTTTCTAATGGCAATGTACCTTTCTGCATAAAATGGAAAAAATCGAGTAAAAACTTGCTCTGGCCGCCATGGTAATAATATCAAGATTTAAAACTTCCGGTTGACTTTATATTGCATAATAGCGGTGGAATTTTTCTGTTAATAATATGTAGTAATGGCAATTATAAATAAAAACCGGTTCAATACTATCCTATGTCCCTATTTAGTCATTTCCGACCTGCAACATATATTTAAGCCGTTTAGCTTGGTCAAAATGTGCGATATTTTAGTGAAATTGAATAAGCAAGCTTTCCTAAAAGTTTCGTGGTTTATCGGTTAATATGAATAGAATTTGTTAAGACCTTGGCCAAACCTCATACCCCTAATGTAATGAATCCCCTTTTTCATTTAGTCAATATATTAAATTTAACTTTTTCGATTGAGTTTATGTCAGACATGTCTTAGTTGATGGTGATTCTAATATAATTCTCGCTGATGGGAAGTAAAACATAATTATAAAACTAATTTACCCAATGACCTATAATACAAGTTATTAAGATAAAAATTGGGTTTGAACCCGTTTACGATTTCGACGAACAATGAATGTTGATTTCTTCCGCAATATTTTTAAAATCAAGTTTTGCAAACACCTAAAGGTATTCCCTGACTTCGATCTTGGCAAGTTACATGATTATGAAATGCTCGGATAGCTCCTGGAAAATAAATATAGAAAAAAGAATAAACAAAGCATACATGGCATACCATACTTGTAAGAGAATCGTCAACAAGAATTGGGGCCTCAAACCAAGTATAACAATGTGGATGTATACGGCTGTCATAAGACCTATACTTACATATGTAGCTCTGGTATGGTGGCCAGCGCTAAACAAACAATACAACATTAAAAAATCAAATGGAATACAAAGAGCAGCATGTGCGGGGGTTACTGGTGCAATCAGGTCATGTCCGACTGATGCGCTCAACGTGATCCTGCATCAACTACCAATGGACATTTTTATTCAAAAAACAGCAGCTATTGCGGCGACAAGAATAAAAGAATTGGGAGGTTGGAACCAGCAGAACTATGGACATAGTGTAATCCTAAATAAGCTCACCATTAATAAATCAGACTACATTCTCCCAAAGCTGGATTTCAATAGACACTTACAGGTAAGGATACCATCTAGACGAGAATGGAGAAGAGGCTCAATAGAAGAGGAGGATACCATCTCAGTCTATACCGACGGGTCCAAAATGGACTGTGGAGTAGGCACGGGGGTATTCTCGTCTGATCTTGACATATCTCTCTCTATACGTCTACCGAACTCGGCTAGCATCGGGGTATATACATAAAGCAACTATATTTACGGATATCCAGGCGGCGTTCCTGGTCTCGTCTTCACCCATGACAAATTCCAGCATAGTTGACAACTGCAAGAGAGCACTAAGCTCAATAAAATACAAGCTCCAGCTAAACTTGATCTGGGTTCCCGGCCACAGGAACATTTTCGGTAACGAAAAAGCAGACGAGTTGGCAAAGGCAGGAGCTTTCCTCAACGAATCCGAGCCGGAGCTAATACCAAGCCCGCTAGGATCGATCAAAGGAGAGATCAATAGACAATTTCAACAAGTTGCAAATAACAGGTGGAAAAACATTGCAAAATGCGTCATAACTAAACAATTATGGCCAACATATGACAGGAAAAGAACCAACGACTTATTAAATAGGTCAAGAAAAAGTATCTACAGAGTAACAGCTACACAGCAAGGCACAGGCCATTTGGGAAACATGCGTCCAAAATGGGTATGACCTACAACGACATCTGCCGAGGCTGCGGAGTAGCAGGGAACAAGGAAACAATTTTCCACTTTCTCTGCGAATGCCCAGCTCTAGCACAGATCCGACACAAAACACTTGAAATCCATCGAGCAACAAACCTTGAATGGATTTCCATTAAAAGCATATCAATCATAAGTAGTTTCATCGAAACCTCAAAATGGTTTGAGAGAGAAAGTGAAACGTAATAGCAGATGCATTCTACGAATAGTGTATCAACATGGCCCATCAAGTGCTAATTAAGCCCGATAGGGCTGCACTTCTACCTACCTACCTAGCCGAGCTTAGCTCTTCCTTACTTGTTACAATATGTTTCCTTATTAACTAAGTATTAAAAGGCTACAAAATGTAATATACCTTTAAATAAAATCACTACTGAATCGCAAAAAACATCGATCCATTTTTGAATTAGATGGTAACTAGTAATAAAAAAAAAGACGGTCACACATGACATCATAAAGCCAAAGCAATCGTACTCGAATGGCGTTCCAACAGAATACTAAACCTTCTCTTAATGGCTCCAATAATTTATGGGACAATTCGAACATAAAAATATTTTTTTATTTGAAATTATAAAATTTTTTAGTATAAAGGATGCCAATTATCTAAAACCAATATTACTACTTTCAAAACTCGTTTCTCTCCAGAAAAAACTAATGACGAAAGTTTTCCTTAATCCCCAAAACCTAAATGATCGCCCAAATAGGAGAATAAAGGTGTATAAAGTTTTAAGTTTGATGATCATGCACATGCTTGAACTTTTTATAAATCAAATTCCACTGAAAATTAAATAAAAGCACTCAAAGCAGCTTGGTTGCGTGTTAAGTCCACAAGCGCCAATCAAATGCAGCTGCTAGTTGTAACAGTGGTAGCAGCTTCAGCTTTACAGTTCTTTTAGGTGCAAACTTTTATCGTTCCTACTGAAACATTTAATGCCGTAAGCAGCTTAAGGGTCAAAAGCGGACCGAAGCACACATCAACTTTTCTCTACACATAAAATAAAATGCGAAACAAACAAATAAAGCAGAAGTGCTGGAATTGAAAATGGAATCTCAACGGCATGTCGTAAGTACACATGTTATTGTGCGTTTTCATGTTTCACGAGCAGGTGTACTAAATTGCTGTACTCGCTCTTGTATAATTTGAGGTATTAATAAAGAAAACTTTAATATTTTTTACTTTAGTTTTATGAATTTTCAACACATTCCTACTCAATTCCTGCTGTAATTGCGGCTACATTATCAAAGTTTGATTTCAGTGAATCAATATTGTGCTTATTTTCGACACAAACAACAGCACTTGTCGCCACACCACAGGAAACACTGTGAACTTTTTATTGTATTCTTGACGTTTGAGAATTTGAGAAAAATACTTATTAATAAATGGGTTGAAAACTATAACAAAAATAAACAAATGTGCTCCAGACATTGTTCCACGTGTGCCATTGAAAAGTGTTGCTGGTGTGGTTCCAGCTGTAAGCTGCAACATTATTTACACAAAAATAACTTGGGATGAGTTAAAATTAAACACAAATTTCGTTGAGAATTTCCTCGTTCTGTGGAAATTCTAATGCGCTTGTTCCAATTAATGTGCTGTAAAATAGCCCAATAAAATGAAAAATGAACAATGAAATGCGGAGGGGAATCATAGGCACAAAAATAAAATCCACAAGTCAATACAAAACATATCTTCAAGAACATAAATAGAGCGCTCAACTTCCTATTCTTTATATTTATGACTAGTAAGTGGTTGGATGCAGCTGGATGCGCGTGCATCGTTTTGGAATTGGGTGGATCTATCAACAAAGCTCGTGTCACGCTGTGCCACCAAATTTTGGTACATGCGTCACTGAAGGTATGTATTGAATTTTGAATGAATTTTACAGTACTTTTTCCCTTTTAACATATTTTTTAATCGAGCGTGTTTTTTTTTTAAGTATTTGATGTTGATTTAGTCAACCATATCCAAAACAAATTGGCCATATACCGATAGAAATTGATTACGCAAGGTAAGAGGAGAGATATAGATATCTTTATTGTAAGTAAATTTGCAGCATCGACAGAAATTTTCAGCATTTAGGCCTTTTGGGACTGATAACAAGAGGCAGGCACAAATTTCAGCAGGAATCGCCTCCGATTTTGACGCCAAAAGTGCTCAATTTCGACCAAAAAGAGCATCTCGTTGACATTGCTCAGGAGATGCTGGGATCAGTTCGCGGCTCAAAGCTCAATCATCCCTATGGTAGCTAACGAATGAGTCAAGACCGAAAAAATCGCGCCAAGTTATGTCGAATGTGAAGAAGGTGTAAGATATTATTCCCCAGACCTGGAGCGCTGTGACTTTTTTGTTCCCAATACCGAAGAGGCCCATGAAAGGACAACGCAACGATTGAGGAGTTAAGAACTGCATCGAAGAAAGAACTAAACAAGATCAAAAAACAATGTTTTTTTTAAGTGCTTTGAGGATTGGGAAAAACGCTGGTAGAAGTGCAATATATCTGGGGTAATTACTTTGAAGAGGACAAAATATATAATATATTCATGAATAAATAAACACTTACTTAAGAAATAATATTTTTTGTATACTTTTTGATTAAAACTAATAAATAAATATTATTGTTAAATATGGACGTTTATTTCAGAAAATGTGTACCACAATATTAAAATTATTGGCCATCTGAAGCTTTAACTTTTGCCTCTCTTTATGGCATTTGTGGATTCCATCCCAACTTTTGAAACCCTATTCTGATGGGAACCGTATTCTGAATTAGGAAGGAACGCCCGACAAGAACAAATGGTCAGCAAAGGGGCAAGGTCGAGGCCATAGGACGGGTGAAGCAAAACTTCCCAGCTGCGGTTTTCAAAATAGTTTTAACCGGTCTAGCAGCAGCAGACCGAGAGTGACGAATTTGCATAGTCGCAAATTTCATTCGTTTTTTGGCAATCACCCGCTTCAACTTGATGAATTGTCATTGTTAGCATTTTGAATTATTGGTTTCACCTAGTTTTAGAAGCTCATAATAAAGCGAGTGGATTATTGACTTTTCCAATAATTTGGCTGGTTAGATAAGCTGCACATATAATTTTTTGAATTTAAAATTGTTTAAGTGAATTTGCTTTTTCTCATGATCATTCTTTTTGTAGCGATTTTAAACATTTTGAAATAAATAGCTAATTGAATGCCTGCGAAAGAATCTGTGAGCTATCTTTGGGTTTAGAAACATCAGCTTCAAACTTTTTTAGAACGTTCTCTGTCTTCCAAGGCAAAATCACCACTTCGAAATCGTGGAAACAACTTATTTTCACTATAAACTTCATGCAAAAGAAGAGGGAGTAGCATACATATTAATATAATGGATTGATCCTCGCAGATTCCGAACAGTGTATCTTTGTTCCTGAAATAAATAAATTTAAGCGAAAGCTCGACTTACCCTCCATATATGTAACTAATATCAAGATTTTCGAACATCCGGCTGACTTTACTCTATATGATTAGTTTTTTATTAAGTATGTGAGATGTTAATAGTATGTGGTATGGGGAAAAATAAATAAAATCCTCAGTTTAACGTTTTACATCTTAAGATATTTCCCGGCTTTGATTCCTTCAAGTTGCAAGAGTATAAAATGTTCGGTTGCCAAGAAGCTGCTCATTTGTTGAAACCGGCGATATCCTGCCGCTTTAGCATATTGCTGTAATGAAAACTGACCCATCCATATCAAGCTCTTGTGACGAAAGCATTTTATTCGACAAGATATATTTACGAAATTTAGCATAGATAATTACGCAGTCTCCGAAACAATTGTTCAAATTGGACAGCTATAGCTTACAGCTGTCATACAAATTGACCGCTCGCACATAAAAATTTTCTATGCTATAAGAAGTGCATCTGTAAAGTATATTATAGCTCCAGTTCAGCCAAAAATAATAGGTTACTTTGTTTGGAATGATGTTATTATGAATATTAACATTTCTTTCATTATCAACATCAAATTATTTACTAATTTATTAAGTATTTGTGTATCAATAAAAAACGAAACTAATATATGTATGTAAATATGTATGTGCATCAGCTGCCCAATAATACAAACTTTCTGTGCATATCATTACCAAGTTTAAAATCTGATTCATCTAGTGTGCCAAGCAATTTTGTGTAATGAGATGAGCCCTTAGTACTCAGTGCATCATCGAGGCGACAGCATTGAACCTATGTTCACCAGCAGCAGCATTATTAAGCTTTGTACATATTGACAATTCGGTGAACAATGGTTGTAATTTATAAACAAAACAATTAATATTCACTACGCCTACGACACTAATATTATTTTGAGCATACTTATATCTATAAATAAACATGATCCTACATTGCATTGTTGAGCTATTTCCATGTACAAGCATCCGCATACAGTATAGAGGCCAATATCATTTGTTTATGTATATTCGATTATTCGCGCTTGTAGACATTCGCTTTTGTAACACAATTGTAAATATGTATAGCATGCACATTGCATCCCATTGTTTTAGTCAGTGATGGCTGCTAAGTCAGTAATCAGTACATAAACATATCCGACAGACAAAAGTGGTGGATGAGAATTTTTTCTATCTTAGATCGGATGGTAGCTTCTCAATTCAAAACGAACACAACGTTATTTTCGAAATTTAAATATTTTTTCTTAGAGTAAAAAAAGTAGATGTGTAATTCCTTTCAAATCATTACCGAGTACTGATCAATAATTAAATCTTTCGACATAGAACATCACTAATTTCAGTGGCGCTAATGTGCCATTGGCCGTTGAATCTTCTTCTATACATACATTGAAAATAGAACAAAGCTGTTTACTTGTGTAATTTAGTGCATTCATCTGTATGTATGCATGTATGGATTTTTATTACCAAGAGCAACGTGTTGCACACAGGGGTGTTCAACATTTGTTTGCAACGGCATAAAGAGAACAAATAAATGTACGTATGTCAAGTTATAAAATGAGGAACAATTTATCAGAGCCAAAATACTAACTGATTTGTTTTTAATACTTTTGAAGACAAATTTTTTCTACGAAAAAAAAAGAACATTAATTTTGGTTGTATTGAAGTTAGAATATTTCCACAAATAAAACAGTTTTCATCCTAAGAACAAGATTTTTTCGGTTTGTATGACAGATACATATACGAGTATTATACATATGTATAACATATTACACATATTCTTTCTTCGTCTTTCTTCGGATATGGTAGCGATGCCTTGAGAATAATTCCATTCCAAATTTCCCAAAAATACATTGTCAAATAAAAAAGTTTTCCATAAAAGAACTTGCTTTTGATATTTCCGTTAGTAAGTCAGCTACATGCTATAGGGGTCTGATATCGACGATTTCAACAAATGAGCAGCTTCTTCGGTAGGAAAGGACGTACGCAACATATTGGTTCGATATACTATAATCAACTCAACTCGTCTATTTTATTTAATATTTATTTAATGAGGTCTCCGACCTTTCTTTCTGGTTGTTACATAAAAACAAATGGCAAACTTAATTTACCCTGTTCAAGTTATATTGTATAAATATTGACTATGAGGACAAGCATATTCTGAAGTAATCGAAAACAGCAAGTAAGTAGTATTTTTAAAGTTGAAATTTCTGTATTTTAGCTTATAAGTTTTTATTATAATAATTCACTTCAAAATTGCCAATGAAATTAAGTAGCACATATGTATAACTACAATATAGTCATGTTCTTCTAATTATTTTGTAAATATTGGATATTCATATATCAGTTAATAGATACGCTCGTTGGATCGTTCAATCAAAGTGAAGTTTATGAATTATATAAAAATTTCTGTATAATAGAGATTACACCGGTCAACAAAAAAATATTTTTTTTGGGGTTTCTGTTCTCATGCTTGAATTCTGATTCTAGACATTGAAAAACACTTAAATATTAATCTTTAGTTCTTTAAGTTTGCTTTGGGCTGATCTACATCGATAAGTATATTTGGGGTTTAATACGAGAGAGCTCATATGAGCATGAAAGAAATACAAAAAATATTCACTTTTAGACAGTAATTACTTGTTATTTTACATTTATATATTATTGTTTATCACACATCTTGAATAAAAACGACTCTTGTATCTAAAAACAAAAGTTTTCTAATTATAATCTATAGTGAAATTGTAGAAAAAATATAAAAATCATCGAAAAATAGCTCTAATTTCTACGAAAGCAAACTTTAACCGGAAAAAAAATTTTTTCCTTATTTTTGTCATAGGAGAAACTAAAATTTAACATGTAGATGTCAGACCCAAAAATCGTGTTGACCGGTGTTATTAGAAATCATATCAATATGTTGTAGGAAAATATTAATTCCACGCACCTCTTCCTGACTGCGACATCCGTGTCAACTATTTGTTTCTTTCGAATAACGCTTATTTGTTAAAGTGAATTTTTAAATATTTCAATTTTTTGCATTAGCAGTCAACTCAATGAAAATACCTACTAAGATTCATCAAGTGAAATCACTTTTTAATCAAATTTTCTAAATCACGTCGTGCTTCTATCGATCAAGTAAAAACGTTTCCATGAATTTCAGCCTTATTGTGTCACGTGCACTAAGGAGAGTGCTTGGACAGATAGTTTTTATATGGCCAAATGTCTGGAGTAATAAAAATGTTAGCTGCATCTAAATATTATCAGCTTTAATATTATGTAATAATATTATATTTATATTTACTTAAATAATATAATAATTATTATTTTCCTTACATTTTTTCAGCTCCCCTCCAAATTATTTCTTACCTCAGTTTGTGCTAATTACCCAAATGTATCATTGTTATGATGTACAGAAAATATACGTTAGTATGTACATGTATTTCTGATTTATTAGTTCTCATATTCAGTGAGAAGAAAAATAAACACAGGTGTTCAACATAAAACCAAAATAATCAAAATACTATTTCCGATTATAATTATATTTGTATCTAAAGACACATGTTGCCCAAACAAAGTGTTAGAAGACGCTAATAAAATTATTAGGCGTACTCGATAGAAATCACACCGGCACCTAAACAAATTTCGGTAAATTATTGAACAATAAGTACGATATCACAAGGAAGTGTAGTGCGTAGGTTTGCTGTGGGTGAACGTATGGTAAGAACAATTTTTAACGAAATTCTTACTCTGTCTTGTGTGCGAAGTTAAGAATTTCAAGCTAAGGGGACTACTGCACGTTCGATAAAAATCGCGATTGTGGATCCTGGATGGCGGTCAATATATGTATGTATATTGAACGTATTGAATTCAATATTGATGGATTGCGAGCCATATCAGATGTACTGAAACCCGAATCTAAACATTCAATAATGACCACGCAAGGCACGGCACTTTGAATAAAAATTCACGAAATAAAGTAACAAAGTATTGAAAAAATTAAAAATCGTAAGAATTTTATTGAAAATATATGATTTATTTGTAAAAACTTTAGACTTTCCAAAGATCTGCTGAATTCTTTAGAATGTGTTCTAACATTTTTTTTTCTCCAATGCTTTCTTTGATTTTTTGTCTCCAAAATCATTGACCCTATATTACAGTTTTCTTTCGAAATAAAAAACCAAATAACAAATGAACAAATGATATAACCAAACTATTTTTTTAACATATTTCTTTTAAAATCGCAACTAATTTTGAATATATACTGACGCGATATTGAAAAGGTAGAATTCACTCGTGATCCATAAATGAATGAATAACGATCCAAATATCAAAATAAATACAATAAGTGACGAACGTGAGACAATAACCGAATAATGTATTGCACGGGAACGCGATACGATCACAACTTCAGTCAAACAGCGTCGGTTCACACATCGTAGCAAAAGTTGGTTTTATGTTTTGAATGAGGTTAACTCAATGCAATAACTCAAATATTTTATCACTATCCGCTCAGTTTTGTCAATTTTGTGTTTTCTATATTAATTAATTAAGCAATTATACGATCACATTCTCACTACAAGCGATAATGAGATATTTGAAATAACTAGGTAAAAACTAGGTAGGTCCGGCACACCCAACCCCTTAATGCAGTCTGGCAATACTCAAATTCAAATTAAATTCCCATGCCTTGTATGTGTGCATTCGACGCTTTCATGTGCAAATATTGTACTTTAAATTAACTTCGTTCAGGTCGATGTCGATAGTCGGCTTATGGTCGCGTACAAATATATGTGAGAGCTTCGAAATAAGCTTCAGCTGCAATACAATTTCATTTGATTTCCTTTCCTTTCCAATTTATTTCACAAATTTATAATTCCAATTAAAATTGTGCATATACCTCAGTTATTAAATATTATATATATATATATATATATATATATATATATATAGAGGTGTACATTTATTTCAGTTAGACACATGCACGCATGGATAAATATACAGGAATAAATTTGCTGGTAATTACTTTATATTTTTTAATTTTTTATCGTTTATAAATTGGTTAATTTTAATAGACAAATATCATAATTATCTAACAGGCAGGAATTTTGAAGTATATAAACCAAATATATATATAAGCCGCTTTGTATATACAAATTTTAGTGAATAAAATGCATAACAAAAATAAAATTCAATTAAAAGATCGGTGTAGCCTTTTTGGTGTGAATGGGCCAATATTAGTTTATGCCCTCTCTGTGCAGATAACAATGTAAATCGTGTTTTAGGTATTCGTGCATCCAAAACCGGATTTCAAAATATGATAAAATAAACTACCCATCACGACTAATTATAGTGAATATAGGTTTAACGATTCTTTAAGGAAATCTGATTTTTTTTTTTTAATTTCAGAGGATCCATGTCAGCGATATAGTGGTCACCGCAAAACGTCTTTTGAAAGGAGCTCCCGAAGATCAGCTGTAGTTAGTTTTCAAATACATATTTTTCTAATACTTAGTCTATAATTATAGCTAAAAGATATCAAAAACAGTTTTGGATCAATAAATTTAAAAGTTTTCTTAGAATAAATTTCGAATAATTGTTTTTTTCGGCCTTCTAACTTTGAAAAAAAATATTATAGTCGTTTAAAGTCATTTTTTCTGGTATTTGTACTTATATATTTTCTGAATAAAACTTTTGTAACAGACATTTATACGTGTATCAAAATTAAATGCACATATTTTTGAAATCACTACTCTTTCTCTTTTTCATCATCAGAGCTATATTCATCAACAAGTTGAACCTTCTCTTTCGATAAATAATTATCTTTTTAATAAGCTCAATTCCCAAATTCGAATGCATATATGTTGATTTGTTTTACTTATGACATAGTGATACAATGTTATCAGATTAACTCAATTATTCGTTTTTTATTTATTTTTATTAAAATAAATTTATTTTATTATATTAAAATAAAACTATAGATTAGGAACCCTTCTTTTCAATTAGCATTCAAAATCCAAAATTTAATGACAAATGTCGCATACAGAAATATACATTGGCACAAAATAACACACGGAAATTTTAATTAAACCCGGGTAAATGATATTTCAAAAAATGTATTTTGTTCTTAATTACTATGCCAAATATGAGAGCGATCTATAGCAGTTTGTTTACAGCAGCTGCTTAAGTCGGTATACCCCAGTAATGTATTACAATTTTTACAATGGATAAAAATATTGAAAGAATTGGTCTCAAATTATGTATTTATAGCCAAATTTCACGGGCGTTACGAATGTGGGAAAAGGTTTTCAGCCTACGAGTGGTACAAAGCCTTCAAAGACGGTCGAGAGATCGTTGAAGACATGAGTTGTTCTGGACGAAGTGAAGGATATGGTGCTTCAAAATTGTTAAGCAAGTGTTAGAGGAACGGCAAAAGAGCTCGAAAACGCTCGCGAGTCCGTTCGAATGATTTTGGTGGATATTTTGCTCCACTCGTCTCAATAAAGTTGAATTTTTTTTAATTAAAAATAGTACGATTTGTAGCCGAATTTAAAGCCAAAACCGCAATGAATACCATGGATCAATCAACGTGTTCATCATATTTGGCTCCGGATGAATTTTCCTTTTTCCCCAAACTGAAATTGTCGCTCCGTAGATTCGTTTTCAGCCGATCGAAGAGATACAACAAAATTCGCTGAATGAGCTGAAGACCGTCTCAAAAGTGCTCATAAAAAGTATTTCGGAACTGGAAAAATCGTTGGCATGAGTGTATTACATCTGGTAAGGATTACTTTGGAGCCAAAAAAATATGTATTGATGAATAATAAAATTTTTTGCACAATGTAGAAATTTAATTAGACACTGCAATATTTTAAACATTATTGATTACGACACCATTCACATTCAAATGAAATTTCTACACTCACTATTCGGCATATTGTATCTGTGCCATAATGTTCAACCGATATTTCAAGTTATTCAACTATCGATAGGACTTACACATGCCTATTCTATGAGAGAATTGTACTGTATATATCTTAAGCCAAAAAATTTCTTTTTGCAAAAAAGTTCTTCGGGAACTACAAAAAGCTTTAATACCGCAAAATATTTTTTTATAATAATTAAAATATTGTATAGTGGCTTAACATAAATACATATCGTCATGTAGAATTTAAATGAACATATTATCGAAAAATGCAAAATTGATTTATATATGAATTACGACTTCTTACATCATATAACATACATATATGGTATAAGTATATTTTAGATTTTAGTCTTAGGCTTTTTCACGCTGGCTTAGTTTGGCAATACCGTATTTTGTTTCAGAAAATAATAATTCGAAATGATTAAATAGCAGAAAGTGTACTTTAAACAAGAAGAACTGAGCCAATAATAGCCTTCACAGTTGCATTTTTCGTAGCATAAGAGGGTATAAAATGTTCTTTATCTTGTGCGATATCGCAATTTCGAACAAATGAGAAGCTTCTTGGGGACAAACAGTCGTGGGCAAAACTTCAGATCGATATCTCAAAAACCGAAGGACTAGTTCGCGTATATACCAACGGACTTGGCTAAATGGACTCGGCTCGTCGCACTGATATATTTCTTAAAAGGTCTCCACCGTTTACTGCTAGGTGTTACAAACTTGGCAGCAAATTTAATATACCAAACATTGTTCAATTATGACATAACATTACATAGCAGATTTCTTTATTTGAAATATATTTCTAAAACTTGAGAAAAGTGATTTTGTGAAATTATTTTGCATTTTAGGTAATTAATTAATTTAACCGATTTCCGATTTATGCTTCGGTCATTAATCACATAGATATCTAACTTCTTATTTTCATAAATAAAAATTTGATAATACAAAACTCAATGAAAAATTAAAGAATATCCAAACAAATAAGATCAAGAGGTCTTCAAATTGTTTGAAGCCTTCTTACATCTAAGGCGATAATCCAAAGTCCACATATGAAGCAAGGAGTGTTAAGGTTTTTTGCATCTCTGTGCAACAAGTCGAGCAAGAAAAATGATTTGGCAGCACGAAATCGGAAACATTGAGCTTATAAATACATTTGTAAACATTTTTCAATTATCGCACACACCATAACTCATAAACAGAAATAAGAAAACGTACGCGAAAAAAAGTGCATTTAGTGAATTAACAAGTGATAACTATTCGCACTCACCTCTGAACACAAATGAATAAATTTCCGCGTGCTGTGTATTTGAAAGCCGCATAAATGAGAGATGCTCCTCAGGAGTGTAGCTATGTCAGGAAGCGACCTAACATTGAAATGCAAACACTTGTAACGCACAAAGATTATTATTTTCGTTGTTATTTTATGCTTCTTCTCGTTCTGTTTCGAATTTAGTTCTGTTGTTTTCGAACTACACTTATATGGTTCATATGCACACACGAATTAACCAAACTGCACATTTCATTCCAGTTTTTTAGTCACGAACTAGCTGATGTGTTTTTGTTATTATTGTTTTTTTTTTTTTGATAACTAGTTTGCTATTGTTTTACCTTCGTATTTGGTAATGTCTCGTCTTTACACGTCAGTTGATTATTTTTTCGATTATTGTTAATGATTTACCGCGAATCCACTTGTTTCGGTCATTTTCTGCTGAAATGCAAATCTCTTCCGCTTATTATGTTTATATGCCATCTTGCTCTACAAGCCCTTTCGTATGTTTGCCACAATGAAAGCTTAATTAAATAACTCCGATGATCAATTCTACGTTTTATAGTTTTTGTGAGCTATTCGCAAGTATTTGTTATGGCATTTGGTTGAGTGATTTCAATTGGGGCTAAAGTTTTTAAACGTGTCGTTGTTGTTGTAATATTTATTTTGCTCTACGCTTTTTTATATTCGCGCACATTTCGTTATTTCAATATGTTTTGATGGAATTCTCTGTTTAGTTGATTTTATTGTTGCTTGTAGCTATTTAAATGCCATACATTTTTGTTTGTGAATGTTTACGAAAATTTCATAATTCTAATATTCAATAATTTTATAAGCTAGAATTGTGTTATTATCTATTTTCATCGTCGAATTGTATGCAAATTTTAATTCCAATTTTCTTTTGTGTTGAAGTTTCGTTAAATATGAATATGAATTTCGCATGTAGATAGCTGAATTATCCTCTATATTTAAGCTATTTATTGCACTAAAAGGGTAAACTGCTATTATTATTACATAAGTGGTGTTGCATTTATCGTTATTTTCGTTTTGAATATTTTTAGTGATATGTTTAATTAATTGCATTGCATTACGGTAAAATATTTGGACTCTATTTCAGTCTATTGAGCTTCGTTTATTTTCAAAAGTTATTGTTGTTGTTTCAATCCCATATAGTTGATATTTTCAATTTAGGTTTTGCGCTTAATTATTTTTATGGTTTACCTGCTTAAGTGCGGTTAGTGGCTGTTGTTGTTGTAGTTGCTGTCGTTACAATTCTCTTTTCAATTCTCTGCTGTTTCTGCACCTGCACAAGTCTTTTCGTAATTCTTTATTGTGCTCTCAACTTTCCCGAGTATAAAATCCAAACGTTGGTGAAGACAAAACAAGCACACATTAAAACTTTTCAATTCAATTCCGATTCAGTTAATGCTGCTCTGCACGTATGCTGCCCTTAGCTGCAAGGGAAAAGAGCAGAAAATGAAAGAAGTTAAAAAAACATGGTGGCACAAGTTAGTTGGGTAAATGTAAAAATTAATGTATTAAAACTTTGTGTACGCGTTGTGGTTGAAGTGCGAACAATCATAAAAAGGATGGACAGGCAAAATAAATAATCACGAAATAATTAAGTTTATCGAACCAGCAATATAAGTAGGTCAGTCAATTAAGATTGCTACAAATAAATATATTAGCACAAATAGTAACTTTACACTGTCCTTTAAATAAGTCAGTTGATTGAAATTAAGTTCCTTTTTACATTTTCCGTGACATTGCATCAGTAGAATTTTAAGGGGCTACATGGGTTTCCTCGAGTAAAAAACAGCCTTTATTCAACAATTTTTTCTCATATAAAAAATAAAATGCAATATTTTATTCGAATTTTTTTTTTGTTACAAACCTACACTATTATCAAAGAAATTCTGAAATTTTTGGAAAAAAATATTATAAACTCGGCCATTGCGACGCCATTTCCGGTGACCCCTCGGAAAAAAGATGCGCCCGCGTTGGCAGGATAACTCCTTACAGAATCATCTAAAGTGAAAAATACGTGTTTTAGTTGAAATCTTAACTTAGAACTTGGACGAAGGAAAAAAGGATGAAAATTGGATTTTTGGCAGACATTTTTACAAAAAAAATGAAAATTTCGCGACACAAGTTCTCAAAGCTGTATCTCCGAAGCTATTATTCGGATCAACTTGAAAATGTAGGAAAATTTTCTAGAGGTATTGTAGAATTTAATAAGACAATAAAGAAATAAAAATAAAAATCGATTTTTTGAAACCCGTAAACCCATCTAACACCTTAATGGATCTGCTTGCCTGTTTAAAATTTAAAAACTAACTAAAATAAAAAAATTTAATTCAAAGTACTTAGAACTGGGTTTAACAAATAATAAATCTGCTTATACTTAAAAACGTAAAGGGTTATGTCATCTGCTTAAATTTGACCCGGACTGATTAAAAAATTCATTTTCTTCATTATTTTGATACAAATCTGTACCTTCGCCTACAAAATAGGCTTCTGAACCAAAACAAACATGCAACTAACTGCATTAACCAAATTTTCCATGCATTTGTTATAAGAATTCATTGGTATGGCCTTCAGTGCCTCCAGCTATTTTTGGTTTTTTCGGTTTCGGCATATTCACCAGACTGTTCGGCAGTTTCGATATTATATTCACAAACCTACCTTTCGTCGTCAAGAGTTTGACGCAGGTACGGTATTCAGCAAGTTGCATCTCGTTTGCAAATTCTACTCGACGTCGTTTTGGCAACACATTCAGTTCATTTGGTACGACTCTAGCTTAACACGCTTCATACCCAAAACATGAACCAAAATGTGCTGAGTTGATCTTTAAGAGATGATGCGAACCACTGATATCTTTCTGCTGCCAACACTACAGTTTGGTTCTTTAACTTTATCGTTATTATCGTCATGAAAAGATGTGGCTAAATGACTCGCATGAGTCTGGTTACAGATGATTTCCTGATATTCACTGAATGCTTTGTGCCACTAAAGTACTTGTGCTCCTGATAGAGTAGAATCCCCAAAGCGCTTCTGCAATATTTTAAAAAATTTGATAGCCGTGTTTCTATTGGAACCATCCTTCTGGAGTAAAAACCGCCGGACAAACTTTTGGTGTTGTAAACGAACAGCTGCCACACACACTAATTGACATACATGTGTAGATCAAACTTCACACGAACATAAAATAGGTATATACAGTTTTCAAAAAATTTATTATACCCTGAACAGGGTATATTAAGTTTGTCACGAAGTCTGTAACACCCAGAAGGTAGCGTCGGAGACCCTATAAAGTCTATATATAAATGATCAGTATGTTGAGCTGAGTCGATTTAGCCATGTCCGTCTGATTGTCTGTCCGTCTGTGTATATACGAACTAGTCCCTCAGTTTTTAAGATATCTTTGTGAAAATTTGCACACTTCATTTCCTCTTCAAGAAGTTGCTCATTTGTCGGAACTGCCGATATCGGACCACTATAACATATAGCTGCCATACAAACCGAACGATCGGAATCAAGTTCTTGTATGGAAAACTTTCACTTTTGACAATGTATCTTCACAAAATTTGGTATAGATTATTTTCTAAGGCAACTATGTAATCTCCGAGGAAATTGTTCAGATCGGTTAACTATAGCATATAGCTGCCATATAAGCTGAATGATCGGAATCAAATGCTTGCATGGGAAACTTCCTCATTTGACTCTATATCTTCACGAAATTTGGTATGAGTTATTTATTGTTCATGGAAATAATGTAATGTGGGAAGAAATTATTCAGATCGGCTCACTATAGCATATATGTAGCTGCCATACAAACCGAACGATCGGAATCAAGGGCTTGTATGGAAAACTTTTGCCTTTGATGTGTTATGCTCACAAAATTTAACGTTAACGTTTTTTCTCGTATTATTATTTATTTATTAATAATCGAAGTTTTTTCTCACCGATAAATAATATTTTTATAAACAATGTAAGGCCGAAATTTTGGTCAAAATCGGTTTTTGTAGAAACCGCCATTGTGTCAAAAAGAATTTATTTTGCTTATTCCTTCGATTTGCTGTATTGGATTTAACATTAACGAAATCTGTTTGAATTTTTTCATTTCAGAGGATCAGAAAAAAGACTTTCGAGAGGAGCTCCCGGAGATCAGCTGTAGTTCCTCTTAACCAGTAGGTTATGTTTGTGATATATTCTGTTCTCAATAATTGAACTAACGAAGACTTTTTGTCTCTATAAAAGAGATGGAATAATGCAAGAAATTTTTGCAATTGTGGCAAAAAGAGAGAAGAAAACGTTAATTAATAATTATTTTTTGATGTATTTAATTTTGAATTTTAACGGATGACAAATTAAACAAACAGATTTCATATAAATAAATTGCTATTGTAAAACCTTTGAACGGACAGGTAAGGCAACTACGTATTTAAAAATAAACTAAACTGAGAGTAATACTGACTATGTCAATAAAAACTGATTGGAAGTTACGCTACTGCAGTCAAATAGCATGACTGCATATAAGTACACACATGTTTGCCTATATGCACATGCAGATAGTTTGTAGGTTTGGTTGTGCATATCAAATTTGCAAATTACCACGCTATGTGCCCTTTACAGAATGAAAGGAAATGGCCTCAAACAAAATTGTCGACAGCGGCCCGCACGAAGAGGAGAAAGGAAGTAAACGCTCTTACACCTCCGCACAAGCCATGTGGCGCACATGACTACCCACACATACCTACATACAAAAAATTTCGAAAAATGCGCGAATGTGTGTTGACCATAATGTGGCATTACTACCCCACATTATGTCACTCATTCACTCTTGATGGCTTTATTCCATTTTATTATGCAACAAAAACACCGCAATGCCTTCTACCCCAACCAACCCCCAGAATGTCGCCACATTGTGTACAAATCTTCGTCAACAAACATTATTGCACTAAACCCATACAAGTTACCGTTGCCGACGTACGAGCGCGGTTGAATTGCATTCTCTTTAAAAATAAATATCATTATATAGTACATACATATATAGCTATATAGATATATGTACTATATATATAAATAAAATTAGCAGCCTTTGCGGGGCTGAAGTGAATTGCGGAGCTAGGGCGGTGCAGTTCAGTCTATAGTTTTGAAGTATGTAAACTGGCGGTGGACTTTCGTACGCTTTCTTTGCATATTTTTTTGTTTTTGTAATACATCATTTACGCTTTTCCTCTTATGTTGTAAATTTTCATTTTCACCGTCCTACCCGCCGCTCATACGCTGCTACTTATACGCTCGTTCGCACACATTATTGCATTTATTTCTCTACATATGCCAAATGGATACCAATACACTAACACACGGACAAGAGTGGTATGCGCAAGTATTTGAGCATTGGACGCAACACTTTGTGGCAATGCTATTGTTGCTGTTGATTTTCATAAAGGTGGCGTTGGTTCCGCCGCCAACAACTCGATAGTGGAACGACCGAAAATATCAGCAACAATTTCTACCATAACATGGCTCAATGTGGAGTACATAAGTATGTACGTGGTTGTGTGTGTCAGTGCACACGAGCCTCCATTCGGCCGAGTTTAGTTCCACAAACCCTTCTCCGAAAAACTGCTGTGACCAGTTAACCTGCCATTTAGTCAGTCTTTCAGCCAACACAGCGACCTATAGCAGCCCTAACCACCACACGCCGCGGCGCATGTAACGCCCATAGACCGCTCACCAAACTGCATGCACCGGACAGATCGACCCAGCTAGCGACCACTTAAAGTAGGGCAACGTCAGTAAAAACAACACAAAGAATAAAATAAACAAAAAACAAAAGTAGTGTTACAACGACAATGATGGAGCAGTAGCAGTTACAATGACAACGAAAACACTTATTAACATATACGGGTAAGAAAGCGGCGAGACGCCTACCCACCTTCCAAAGGAAGCGAAATATAAATTTACGGAATACGGCAGGGTAGATAGGCCGAAACGAGGCAGTAGCGCAGGAATATAGATAAAAAATGCAAACAAAGATAGAGAAAATGAAAAATGAAGGAAATTACGAGTAGTGGCATATAATGCCTTCGTTATTTAAGTAATGTGATAAGTTGACGGTAATTTCCTCAAAATTTCACTTAGAAAGTGAGCTAAAAGTGTAGCACATAATGCGAGTGGAATAATTAATAATATTAAAATCTTAATTAGCAATCAGCCATTGCTTTGTATGCGTGTGGGCGCACATTAACTCACAAAGAAATCGTCTTAAAGACGCAGTGCGAATTCTTCTTGTCACATTTTTGATAAATACAGGGATTTTAAGTTTGGACTTTGTGGTTTTAAAGTTTAAATATAATTTATTTGAATTTTCTAAAGCAATTTGAGGAAACTTCTGCATAACTTGTTCGGAGAGCTGTGCAGTATAGGCAAAATAATTTAAAAATCTTAATTTTCCGAGTTTAAAATACTTGTAAATCAAAAATGCAGTATTTGTCACAATTGGGTGTTCCTATAATTTTTCATACATTGTAGTATGGCGGTGAGTCAGTTTGATAGTTGTTGTAGCTCTACCTTTTTAATTGTATTTGCCTTTCTGATTTATCCTATATTGTCTATATTGTCCTAAATGTGCTCAAAAATGTATAAAATGTCCGAATAAAGTTACTCAATCCAAATTTAAGAAATAAATTCGCAAAATAGTGTTTTTACCTTGAAACCCTAACATTACTTCTGTTTGGTTTTTTTAATTTTGGCGGATCCAGTTCAGAGATATAGTGGTCACCTCAAAACGTCTTTTTTGAGAGGAACTCCCAGAGATCAGCTGTAATTCCATACCAAATAAATATTTTTACTAATACTAAATTAATTAAAAGATACCATAATATAATGTATGTACAAATTTTTGGCTCCATAAATTTGAAAGTTTTCTCAGAAAAAGTTGTGGAAAATTCGATTTTTTTCGACCTTCTAACTGAATATAAATCCTTTCTACCTGTTTGAATAACTTTCTATATTATTATTTAGCGAATCTTCTATATATTTTAATTGTTAATCTGCTAATCAAACCATAGAAATATTTATCAAGCTTTAGATAATAAAAAGTCGTGCAGTCGATTTTAGCTTAAATTAATGACTTCATTTTTAATTTAGATGTTATATAAACTAATATGCATTTCTTATTGAAGCTAATACAATGTTCAGGTTAGTCGATAATATAATAATAATTCCACAATAATTCAAAAATAAACCGGCCAAATCAGGGTTTTCTTTGGAATTTTAACTCTTTTATACAATTGATGAAATGTGTGTGGTGTTTTTCCCATCATGAAGCAATGTTTCAAGAAGGGAAACTCACATTTTCTATTAAAACCAAAATTGTTCTTGGTGGCATGAAACCTTAACATTAAATATTTAAGTATGCTACTCTAAGACAAGAGTTTTAATACCCTGAACAAGTTTTCACTAAGTTTGTAACACTCAGAAGACCCTATAAATATAAAGTATATAAGTTAAGTTGATTTCGGCATGTCCGCCTGTTTGAATACCATATACTCGAAGTTGTGCCTCAGTGTTTCAGATATTTATCTGTATGGTCCTCTTCTCTCCAAGAACATGCATATTTCTCGGAACCTCGGAACCGCGATTAACATCGGGGCCTTCTGTGGCCTTCAGAATATAAACCAAAGCAACGCTATAATCTCACAATGAATTGTTCAGATCGGATCACTATATGATATAGCTGATAAAAATTGAGTTTTAGTTAGATTAGACAAAGGCTTGTCAGTCAACGTAGTATTTAAATACTGTTTACATTTAGAACAATAAATTCCTGAAAAAACTTCGTCTATATTAAACTAAATTGACCTGACTTAAGTACTTTCTTTGCAATGTTTTCTGGGATGATTATTTTATTGAAAATAAAAATTAATAATTAATTAATTTGTGACACCTTGTGTTCTTCGTAATCTTATTTGATTTGAAATATATCTTTATTTCACATAAGAATTTCCTTTAAATGAACTTTTAATAGTTCTATTGGCATTTTATGTTTATATAACAAAACTAGAAAAACTGCATTGATGAGGCAATGTCACTGATACATTTATAAGCTGGCGTTAGTGCACGAACACGCTGTAAGCTTTGCATAAATGTATCTGCATGCGAGTATTTGCGAATCGATAGAAGTAGACAATTTGTATGCAAGTGCATTATTTACTTAAACGTGAAATATAAGTATATATTTGACACAAATTTACAAACGCGCTTACAGTATATATATCCGTGCTTGTATATAATTGAGCGCAAGATGGCATACATATACATATAAACCACTTTTTCCTTCATAACTAACTGCCGTTATTATATAAAATAACAATGAGCCAATTTTTATAGTCAGTTATTATTATCGTCAACAACAGCAGCGCCAGCAGAACGACAGAACGGCAGAACAGCTAGCAAGCTGGCAATGGGCACTTTCGTCGGGCGGGCAGGGTGCGGAAGTGTGGCTGTGGCACGTAAACGTTAGTGCGGTACTTCTTCTTTGCCGCTTTTATTGTTATTATATTAATAATTTTGCGCATGTTGTTGTTGTAGTGTTTATATTTCACTTTGCTTTTGCTACACGCCGCCATTGTTGTCACACTGACTGCCGCAAAATACATTTACTCACACATGCTCGCCAGTGCACAAACACAAATGTACTTAAACAGCATTAATGCATAAAATTATGCCTCATTCATGATTGCCAAATTTAAAATATGCGCTTTGTACCATATGTATCCATATGTGTACATATATGAATAGGAACAAACAATAACTGTACTTCATGATGGGTTTTAAGTGGCACTTTATGTTGTAAGTTACTGTGCCACGGGGTATTCAAACGCCGTGGTTGGTGTGTGCAGCGCAAAACTCCGCTTCCGGTTGGCTCAGAAAGAGAGTGTCAGTATTTGTTTTTTTTTAAGAGGACCAGAATAAAATTCAAAACTTTTTCATTGTTACATTGGGATTCGGTATATTTCTAACAAAAATGAGAAAATTTACATATCCCAGGACAGTGAAATTGAATGTTAACAGTTCTGTGTATGGAAAAGAGGTGGTCACCTCACTAGTTCGACTTGTAGTTCGTACCAATTGGAACAGTGTTAAAATTTATTTACAATTAGTTATACATATATTTGTCAGCAAGGTTCCAATTCTTTGGCAAAATGATCTAATGCGTTTTATATTTAGTTGCAGTTCCTAAAAGAGATTAAAAATTTTTTCAAGAGTAAAAAAATTGCACTTAAGTGAACATAAATAATAAATAAAAAATTCAAGTGAGTATTGAAACTTTACAATAGACAAAGAAAGTAGTAAAAACAAGTAGTAAATATATATTTATATATGTAAATAAATATTAATTGAATACTTTGGTTGAATAACACCTTTCTTAATGAAAATTTTGCAATCTAATTGAAGCCCAAAATTCAAATTTTCCTATAAAGATAAACTCCCAAAGTAATAACTTTCATTGAAGTGCACTTTTCAGCTATTTTACTATATTTTATTTTATTTATTTTTACTATATTTTATTTTAATTTATTCTATTTTATTTTACTATATATTATATATATATATTATTTTATTTATTTTGTTTAATTTTATTTTATTTTATTTTTTTTTTTTTTTGTAATAATTGTATTTTATTTTACCATATCTCACGCTTGTTTGTGTTAATGTATTATATTTTTTTCTGAATTTTAAATTATTTTTAGTGTTACCATGAAAAATGAAAAGCCAATTTTATTTCATAAGTCATTATTTTTCTATTACTTGTTAACTGATATATGTGATATACTTGTAATTAGTTTTGAAATGTGTTTATGACCACTTCAGATGATAGACTGGTATTCAGAGAAACCATATGAGGAATGCAGCGCAACGAACAGAACAAGAAAACTCTGCAAACCTCTGTCTCAATATGGTTTAATAAGTGATATGCTGCACAGTATCTACTCATATTTACTTAAAAGTATTTTTAATTATTTGATTTATTCACATTCAGAGAATGTATCTACATATTCCAACATTTTGAGAAGGATGCTGAAATCTTAGGAATTGCGAGCATATAAAAAACGAAACCAGCTACATCAGAAATCATTTTAAGCAATTTCATAAACTCTAGGGTAGCCCATTTTAATTACCAAAAAATTGAATTAAATTCAGGTATTATTGCGTGACTAATTAATTTCATATTTTCCACAAACAGCAAGTAGTGAACACCATTTAATTAATAAATTTCCACTTTTTCATCGCTACAACATTTCAAATATTGTATTTCCAAAAAAAATATCAAATGAAATGATGGAGGTTGAAACTAATATTTTATGTATGTTGCAAAGCGCAAAGGCTTTGGAAGGCTTGCCATTAATTGAAAAATTTCACAAATGCTTTTTACTTCAACTCAACTCCACTTCCATGCCATACATTTTTAGGTCGCCACTAAAACAATTTTTCATGTTTTTAAACTGTACTCCTTCGCCGCGAATTTTCGGTGTTTTCATATATGTAAGTGGCTAATATGTTCTGCACGGAATCTCCCCGCCCTGTACCGTATTACGCCTGTTTTTATTTTGTTTTTATGAAACTCACGAATTTATTGTACCGATTTTAAATAATAAGTATGCTGTAATAGTATTGTCTGAAATTTAAATCCATAGCATATTATTTATATATACCGATTCTTGAGATCTTAATGATAATATGGCTCGTACAGCTTTAGAAATGTTTATTTAAGCTCCAACTGAAGTTACTGCAGTACATTTCAATGAAATTCTACGAAGCCTATAGTATACAATTCCAATTCAAATGACCAAAAATTGTATTTACTTGAAGATATTTAATAAGTTGATTTATAAAAAATTAAAACAAAAATTATGATTTATTTATACCGTTTTACCTTACTTGAAAGAAACGGCAGAAAATTTTAGATATACAAAACTAAGCAACTACCTTTTCAAATTCTACCCATAGTCGATCCTATACGAGCGTGTTTATTAGGAGTTTCTTAATTTTGGGAGTTGGGAGCAATATAATGTCTTAACAAACACACATAAATTCCATTTTTTCAGTGATATTAAAATGTTTTAAAACTTTATAAATGTTCACAAAATTTCTTTATTCAAAAGTTAGAGATTTTGCACGTATTTTTGTATGTATATTTATTGCTTTTATTTGTACAATTCAGAGTAATTAAAGAAATGGAAAGAACTATTTCCGGGAGAACTAAAATTTAAATCATAAATTTAACGACTTAATTTAAAAACAGCGAAACTATTACTATAACAGATATAAAAGTTTATGAGCTTAACAAACTTGTCAGCTCTTACAGCAATGTCTCTTCTCCCCTGGAAGTAACTTCGCCTTCTGATAAATTTCTAGTTCTTGGAGCTAAGCGTTTAAAAGAAAAGTGGATAGAGTACAAATAAAAATTTTAAACAAAATATGTGTATATTAAAAATATATTTTTTTGTAAGTATTTTAATGGTGAAATAAAATTTTGCACAGAATATTTAATTTGTGTTACATTTATTGTTATTGGGAAAGGGCCTACCTTTTCTTTGACTGCTGAGCGCTCACAGTTGCTTCACTGCTCGAACTCTCCTTTATTACGAAAATAAAACTTTCCAATTTCTACACAATGCATATCCATTTCACATCCACTTAAACTCATTTGTCAGATTCTTTTTTAATTCTTGAGCATTTTCAAATCGTTAACACCGTCACCCATATAGTAAAACACACAATCATTACATGGCTTACTTAGCGGCACTGCTTTGGTCATGCATCATTAATATAAACACATCAGAACCGTTGGCTATTTCATGCCTTTCCAACGGAAAATATTGAACACACTAACAAAATTTTTATACATACATATATATATATAAGTATTAATTTGTGTTTCTATACTTATTTTTTAACAATATAAAAGTAACTATTGTTTGAACTTCCGTGTTCCGGTTTTCACTGCACTTCCGTTCGTATGCATCAACCGCGACTCGACACCACTCAACTAAACTGAATTTGATGCAAAGTCCAAAAACAAGCCCAACAGTCCAAACTGGCAACCACAATAGCAGCACTGAGACCAACAACGAAAGAATTCTCGCGAAAAGTCTGTGAGTTGGGTCGCACTCTGTTGGCGCTGCAAAGCGGCTTACAAGACACGAAGCCGAACTGGCATTAGCAGTGTTGGCAGCGAGCGAATGACCGAATGGCCGAATGACGAAATGCAAGCTTCAACAGTGATCTAGCAAACGTCCATTAACAGTGGTACTTTAAACACAGGCAGCGCTGTTAACCGAACAGGATGTATCTGCGAGATGATGATGACTACTATTCATGTTGGCAGTGAAAGAATTGGCAGTGTTAACCGATCCAAGTTTTAAATAAGCACTTTAGCGGCGTCGCATGTACAGTACACGTAAAGACGGCAGAATTAAGCTCACAACTCACTTTACTAAACTACGCTTTATACGAATTAAAGTGGTACCATTACAGTTTTATACGAAATATTCATTGAATCGTAGCATACTTTTTTGCGCAGTTCACAATCATCATTATGTTTCCGAACATATTTTTCACTTCTGTGTCGCACAATTTGAGTATTTTTCTATTTAGTGGTCACCGGCAGAAAATCACACACTCATACATCAATATTTAAAGTCACCAAATGAAGCACATGCATAAGTTCCACAACTTCTTATTCGTCTTGTGTGCTGGACTTTATTTTAAACACTCACACACTCTAAGCACTTGACAAGCTTACGAGTGGCGCACAGCTACCGTGACATGTGCGTGCACGCGGAAACACAAGTGAAAACTGAAACTATTCTACAGCTCGAACATGGATCGGCTCTGTGTCGATGGAATGTTGCAGTATTGTTTGTGATGGGAAAATGCCACGCATCGCACAACTTTCTGCTAATATTAGCATCTGCTCTCACCCTCCGGAAAGCACAGTGAATATGGTAGCCGAAACAGCGCGAGAACGCCATAAAGTTCACACAAATAAGAAAAAATACACACGAAGACCAAATGGAGAGCAGCGATGCCTTTGCAGCGCAACGCAAGCAAACAAAGTTGAAACGCCGCGCACGCAGTCACGAAAAGGCTTCGTTCACCAGGTGCTCCGGCATGGATTCAAAAGCGCCGCAAAGTGCGCGAGAGCATGTAAACGAGCGTGGTATGTGCGCGTTGAAGCTTTTACTAAGACTTCTGTGGCTCTCTGAGAGGAATATGAATGTACGCGATGTTAAGACTGCACAAGATAATTTACTGTGTACTAGCTCGAAGTGATTTCAGCGTCTATAAGTTTAATCCACTGTTAATAAAACTATGTTTGGCTCTATAATTAGGTAACAAATGTGCATTACATTGTGTTTTAAATTCTTTTAACTTAGAGTTAGGAGAAGAATTTCGTTTATATATAAGAACATAATTGTTACATAAATACTAGGTATATTATTACCAAATATTTTAATTATATTAAACTTTATTTAATTTTTGCATTTTACATGTACACACATTCATACAAATGGTACAATCAAGCAGCATGCCTATTTAATTAACATAGTAATAAATAAGTAATAATACTTGCCGAAAAAATGTGTGGGAAAATTTAGCTAATGCTAATTCCAATAACTCGTAAAAAAAATACAATGCAGCCAAATTATGTCTGTAGAATCCCAATGTATTGGTCGAAGATAGGATTCAGAAGTCAAGACCACGCAAAATTGATGCTGTTCTAGTAAGAGTAGTCAAAAGTAATCAATTTAAATCATCGCGGCAGCTAGCAACCGATATTAATCTTAAAAAATGTCTGTAGACTTGTCTTGTCTTCATGTGAATCAGACAAAGTTGTTTCGAGGAAGAAACAACTTCTTAAAAAAAATATTTCAAAATGATTCAACATGTCTTAAATATTTGCAAAAATGAATTGTGGAGTGATGAAATAAAGTTATAGAGTATAACATTGTCTTAGGTGCCAAGAATATAATCCTAAGTTGTCTCAGTATTTACGCATTTAAAATAAATATATGAAACCGATATTTCGATTCCATCCAATTTATGTAGAGTATCGAATCAAAACAGGTTAGTTAGTAAAAAATTAGTTTTCTTCGAAAAAGATCCATTTTTGCGATTGGCTAGCCTAATGTCCTGACGGGACACAGCTATAGAATGAAGTCTAGTGTGAATAGTTCAGGTCTAACCGAACATTTCATTCTCTAGTAACTTGACAGGATCAAAGCCATGGAAATACCTTCAGGTGCATATGATTTGTTAATTATATGATAAGTAGTTTTTAACAAAATCGTTAAATGGGAAGAGAGCGGGATTATCTTTCGATTTGACTCATTCCCACACTGTTGTCAAAGCTTCTTATAGGATTTCTCCCAAACGAATTTTGTTATTTTAGCTTTTGTAGTTTTGAAGATGCGTACATTAAACCCATTAAAGGGCGGCCCCTCGCCCATTTTTTCAAAAAATTTTCTCCACAGGTGCCACTCACCTCTCATCTTATCCTCTGCACCAAATAACATATTTATATCTTAATTAAGTACATATGGTAGTTATAGCATCTTTTAGGTTTTCGATTATTGGTGTTTTGCAGTCACTTTTTAGCCAAGGAACATGTGCACAAATTTTCATTAAGATATCTTAATTTTTACTCAAGTTACTGCTTGCACAGACAAACGGACAGATGTCACTCGGAATTCAACTCCTCTTATCACCCTTATTGTTTAAATATGTATATTTAACTCGATTATTTTCAGCTGATACAAACAAAAGTTAGGTGTACAAAACTTTTATACTCTGTAAATCTGTTTGTGGGGACCAAAATTTATACAAATGCTATTTGAACTTTCTCTTCTTTTTCTAGGTTGTGCCAACTCTGCCTCTTAAATCACAGTTTTCCTATTTTGATCTTTATTTTTTAAACAATGAATTGTAACTTCAGTTTGTTCGACTATTGAATACGAGGGATAAATTCTTCGAAGAGTACAAACTCTTATTATTTATTAAAGGCATTTACGATACTGTTATTTAAGGAAGAAGCCATAAAGTGACATTTACATATATGTTCATAGCAGTATATTCAAAATATATGTACATATGTATATATACATAAGTATTTCAATAATAAATAAATAATTTCAAATAATTTCAGATTATAAAATAAGGATTCTTAGTAATACTTATTAGACCATATTTATTTTGTATACAATACAACTTTTATCGAAAGGCTTATAATAAATTTCATGTAGCTTATATTATATTTCTTCTGATTTTGAAATTATTTACCTACTACATACATACATATGTACATAAACATACAAAAACACGTATTTAAATACAGTAACGTAGTGTCTTCAACCTGCTGCAAATGAAAAATGTACACAAACAGCGGAAATAACATTGCAATGTTAACATCTAATGTTACCCACTACTGCTGCTGTTACCTACTACTGCTGCTGTAATTGGCTGGTGCTGTTGCTGTCGGCTATCTGCTCTCGCACTCAGCCGATTTGTACGCACTCTCTGAACTCACACTCGCATATATCGAAAATTACTCATACGCGGAGTGGCGCATTTTGGACAACTTTGCAGAAGGCATTAACACCAGCAGTGCGCGCGTGTTATTTTCTGCATAGCATGCACCTTTGCAACAGTATGTGAATATGTGTGTGAAAAACAAACAAATCCCGCTAGTGATAAGTATGTGTCTGATTAGTTTTCTTGTTGGTTGGATGTTGCGCAGAAATTGCGCCATGGTATAACAGCATCATACAATATCGACTATGCCGCCAATGACGGCAGCGATGACGACGGTGTTGGTTATGGCCACTACGATGGCGTTGAGGCATGACGATGGCTATGACGAAGTTGCTGCTGCGCTGCTGCTGGCCCATGTGTACCGGCAAAGGTAATGGCCTACGACGACGACGCCGACGTCAGCTTATAGATAATTGAAGGCAGCAGCACATTGGAAGCGCCAAAAATGCTTGCAAAGAGGATCGTACAAGTAATTGCATGAGTGTGTGCATGGGTGTTCAAGGAAAATGTGGCAGTCGGTTTTTAAGCGGCAGCTGGACTGACGAATGGACGAACTGCGCATCGGCCGGCAAATAATAATTTTTCTGGCAGCAAAATGCAAAATTAGAGTAGTTTTGCGCACATCCTTTGCACTACTCGAGGCACGTCTTTGCTTGAAGTTTTTGTCCTGTTTCTCAAACAACAATAACAACTTGAAAGCGTAGCATAGCATCAACACCGGCAGCGTGAGCGTCACAGGCTGCGCCGTCCAACAACCGTGTCAGTCGGCTCGTTTCGCCATTGCACTAGCCGACAATTGCTATGATGCAATCGTGATGACGACAAAATGAATACGTCAATTAAGTCAGTATTGAGGTTAACTGGTGGCGCAAATGTGTCTGTGAGTTTGCGACCGCATATGCCCTTCCTACACTCCGGCAACCGTCGGCGAGTATTAACGCTAGTTGTATTATGCTTAGCCTCCGGGGTTGCTCCTGCCTAGCTACACCGACACCTAGTCCTATGCAGTTGTGCTGATATTTGTGTTGGTCTCTAAGAATATTTTGCTGTATCTGTGCATATTGTTGTTGCTGCAATGGTGCTATATTTCAACTGCGTTCCAATTTGTCTCACTTTTTTAGCAATTCGCATGTCTTCCTCCTGCTTTTTGGTTAATGCTCGCTTGCTTCAGTTTTTGTCTTTGTTGTTTTGATTGTTTTTGTTACGTTTGTTGTGCTGTGCTGTGCAGTGCCGTGCCGTGCTGTGCTGCTTTTTAATTTTCAAAAGTCGTGTTCTTGTGTGATTTTCTACTGCCGCACAGCGTCGAGCGACAAAGCTTGAAGTGGAGTGGCAAAGAATATATGACAAGGATTCAGTGAAGCCACTTCAGCGCGGATTTTGTTTTCCCATTTTTATTTCTCTGCTTCGTTCTCCACACTTTACACATTTCTTTGCTTTCCCCACACACAAGTACACAGCAGTCCCATTACACGCCGACATTACAACATAAGGATTTTTCGTTCGTGTTGCAGTGTGTTGACTTATTGACATTAGTTGGTGAGTGTGTGTGCATATTAATGCACCACTTCCTGCTTCTTATTCACATTTCGGATCGCCATACATTACACTCGGCATCTATGTATGCGCATATGTACATATGTATATGTGTATGTGTGTAAATAACTAGTGTTGCCACACATACTAACGCACGTGCACCATTAAATGCATGTTTGCTCACCGGATTGACACAATTTCCAGTTGCGCGCTGCCTGGAATTTCGGGAGCTTTGCAGCCGCCACACATGTTGTCGTCATGTCTGCAAATGAGGTTGGCATAATTTCATTTCGTCTCAATGCGTTTCGTTTCCACTCGTTTCGTTTTCGATATTGATGTAGGTCTGGATTTTCAGGGCAAACGCAGGCAAGCTGCGAACGCTGAGAGCAATGCAGACAAATAAAATTTGTATGTCTCTTTTCAATAGTTTTGCATTTTCTTTTCTTTCTGATGTGTTTTGTTGTTCACCTAATTGAAGTTGTTGAAAGTAACCGAGCTTTTAAAAATCCCAGCTAATTGGAAAAGGTTACGAACCGCAAACATTGGCAAAATTAAGGCTACACATAAAAGCCCAAGCTACATACATATGTATATCACTATTGCGGTATTTTGCATTTAAAAAAATTGCATGGAATATTGAAATAAGGGTTTAGAGATTTTAAATAAAAACTTCTTTCAACTGTCAGAAATTCGTATCTGTGAAAAGTAAAGACGAAATGAAAATAAAGAAGTGAGCTAATTTACTGTTATAATTTGCGGTGATATAAATTATGGGTTTGAAGTGACACTATTTAACTTATTTTATGTTTCAAGATACTACATGAAAAAAACAGTCTATCTTCAACTCTCATGAGCCCAAAAATGATCAAAAATAATGTATTTTAGTAATTGCCGTTTAACCACAAATTACATACGAAATATCAAAAAGTGTTTTCACTAAATATTTTTGGACATTCTGGAAATTGTTTTACCTTCCTTGTTGCTCCTTTAGATTTCATGTTCTTATGAGTTTTCCACGCCAATTCACAGTAGCTATACATAATACACCACCATGAAAGCGAAAGCAAATTTATGGAGTTTTCTTCTCAACATGGATTATTGTTATTACTTTTTTATTGGTAGATATTTTTTATAAATTCTAGCCCATCATAATTATATGTAGAGCTTGATCTCTGCCAATATAGGTCATACTATGTCACATTTTCTCCTAATTTCGAAATTTTTAAATCAGAAATTCTTTCACTTTACAGGATTTCTCTATTCAGGATTACTTTCTAATTTTTTGCGCACTACGAGGAGCTCATTGATTAAAAATGTATGCTCATAAGGAGAGTTAAAAATGTTTCTGAATAATGCTTGTCTGAGAAAACAAACCAGGTTAATACTGATACGAAGTGTCGTAACCAAATCAAAATCTCGATGTTGCTCCATGTAGTATATTGGCACTGCTTGTAAAATTCTTCTTCATTGCGGAGCAGCTCCTTTATGGGGTTATATGGGTTTCACCGTTTCACAAAACTGAAATTTTTTTGTCTTATTAAATTCCATAACATCTCTAGAATATTTTCCTAAATTTTCAAGTTGATCCGACTAATAGTTTCGGAGATACAGCCTTGAGAACTTGTGCGTTCGAGTTTAGATAGGCTAAGTGCGCCGTCTTTAAACGCGTTTTTCTCAAAACTTTGTTTTCAAAGTCGGTTGTCAAGATTTCTCGCGAACTACTCAACCGATCTTGATGAAATTTTACACAGGTCTTCGAGATATCATTTACACGGTCTTGAACGAAGGTTTTTTTTTTTAATTACAACTATTTAACAAAAAAAATGTCGAGAAATTGTCATTGAAATTTGCATTTTTTTATAAAAACGTTTGCCAAAAATCCAATTTTCATTTTTTTTCCTTCGTCCAATACCTAGTTTATTGTCTTTACTAAAACACGTATTTTTTATTTTTATTTCAGATGATCCTGAAAGAAGTTCTGCTGACAACGCGGATGCACCTTTTTTCCGAGGGACTGCCGGAGATGGCGTCGTAATCACTGCCATTTTGATAATTTTTTTGGAAAATTTTACAAAATGTTTATTAAATATGAGTCTTTTAAATAAAAAAAAAATTCATTAAAATATTTCCTTTTTTATATGTAAAAAAATTAATGAAAAAAGGCCGTTTTTTGCCCGAGGAAACCCATGTAACCCCTTATGATATAAGGAACCACCGTGACCAAGGTTTCATGTCCTACCATATTAGTGTTAGTGCTCATCAGCCAGTTCATTCGCGGCTCATAAAAATAACTTAAGCAACATTTAATTAATGACTTTACATTAGTTAATATCAAAATCGACGACCAATGAACTACTTCGATTTATGTATTTAGTACATATAAATATTTAAAATTATTGCAACTAACTTTCATTGATTTGTCTTAAATAGACAATTTAATATGGAAGAAATTATTTATTAAGAATATTTCATATTACTATTTTGGAAGTGATGTGTCTGGTATAACCGATTTGCGCAACGAAAAATTGTGAAGAAAATGCTTGCACTGTATGTACTTAGTTTTTATATCATAAACATACCCTGTTCATTAAGTTTTTCACGAGGCCCGTAACAGCCAGAAGGATACGTCGGAGACCCTAAAAAACATGTAGTATAAGTAATCAGAGTGACAAGTTGAGTCGATTTAGTCATGCCTGTCTGTTGTTCTGATTCTACATATATACCTGAACACGTCCTTCAGTTTTTGAGATATCGACTTGAAATTTTGCACACGCCCTGTTCTTCCAAAAAAGCTGTTTATTTGTCTTGTCCGTCGACATCGGACCACTTTAATACAAAATATAGCTGCCATACAAACGGAACGATCTAACTCAAGTCGCCCTATGGAAAACTCTTTTTGACTCGGTATCTTCAATTATTTTAATGTTTATTGTTGTTCAAGTAACTAGTTAGCTGTCATGCAAACAGATTGATTAAAATCCAGTTCTTATAAGGCAGACTTGAATCTGTAAAAGGTATTATGTCTTCGTGAGCCGAAGTTAGCGTTCTTTCTTCTTATAGTATAAATGTTATATGTTTAAAAAAATTGCAGCTGGGAACCTTCTCTCTACCATATTATAATAATTAAATTATATTTTTACAAAATTTTATTTAATTGAAAGGTTTATACACATGGCAACGCTTTTACCTAAAGTTGTTTGAGATATTCTTATGCCTCTTCCGTGTATAATCGTCAATTACTATAATTTACAATTCGAACCCTTTTCTTCCAACTATTCTTATATTGCACTGAGTAAACCAAAAAAGGCTCAGTTCACGCTTCAGTTTAGCGCCGCCCTAAAAAATACAAGTGTCACGCAGATTTAATGTCATGCTATGTTCAATAAGGCAATTTTACTTTAACTAAATTTCGAATTTTAACTTCAGAAATTATGGTAATTTGATTCCTACTAAATTCAGACCTTTTTGAAACCGCCGTAAAATTATTTTGTGTGAATTATTAAAGCAAGCTGAATTTGCTAGGGATTATTGTTATGGAATGGAACTATAAATACAAATTTGCTGTGCTTTTACAACAAGATATTGAGTCAATAAATTAGACATTTTAAACGTGTCATATAATCGCAGCAAAGGATGCGCGCGAAACTATTTCAATTATTTAACATTATGCGGTATCAACGAACTGCAATATAGTATATGCAGCTACATATACATATAAATTTAGATACGTACAAGACATGCAGTATCTGTAGTATCGGAAGTCGGAATCTATCAATCACGCTCTTCGCTCTTCTTGTGCTTTGCTCTGAACAGCAAATTTTTATTTTTACTCTCAAGTAGGCTTCTCAACGGCACTCTTTCAGTTGGTTTTCTTGCCGTAAAAGCTTTTCGAAGAGAAAGCGGTAGCGGAAAGCTTTACATTTCCGCTTTTATATAAATTTTATGCACTCGTTTTTGACAGCATTCTAGGCTCCGGTGAGCGCGCATTGCCGAAGCAAGGAAGAACGCCAGAAGAGCAATGGTACCACTAGCAGCACTATATTACACTAACAACAAGGCATGCTAATAACAAACCGTAAGGCTTAACACCACACAAGGACAAAACTACTATAACCACCACTAGCATTACTGTTATGCCGCAACTTCAGAGCGAGTTGCCGGTCACTTTAATGGCCACTCTACTCCGAAGGCATGCCACATTACGTGTTAGAGTGTGTGTTTGGGGCTGCAAAAGCGCCTGCGCTGCATTCCACAATGTATTTGTTTATTACAAGAATTCCGCATCATTGGACCTTCGGCAGTGTTGCAGTATTCGCTGCTGGCGCCTCTTTCGTTGTTTTTGGTGCTACAACTTCCACTAATATCCATTCCACAATTTCGGTCGACGCTGTAGCAGCAGGGGCACGTTAACGTGACGTTTTCATCGTGTTTGTTGCTTTTATTTTTTTGGTAAAATTTTCATTTTTGGTACATTTTAAAGATTTTTATATACCCGACTGCTGTTTCTCAAAACAGAGAGCAGGAAAATCGGTCAGAAAAAAAGGCGCTGTTAAGCGCGGAATTCTTTTTAGTTTCTTGTTCGGTGTTTCGCATTTTGTTTTCCTATTTTTTGGCCAAAAATTATGGTTAGGCAGCATGACGAGGTTAATGGACGCAATAATGTTGGCACGCACCAATCCTCCGCGGCACCACACCGCGCTGCAAGCAACCAGTGCATGGAACGATTCGTCGAAGAGGCCAACAGGCAGCCAGTACCTCGCTTGGTTGACTCGTTGTTTAGATGGCTATTTGGTCGTTTGCTTGGCGAAGCATATATAGTAAGCCTTCGTAAGTTGGCAAGCTATAAACGAGGCAATGCGCCAGCAATGCAACAGCATAAGTTTTCTCGCAAATCACCGTTGTTGGCGCAGCGTCTTAATGGGCGTTCTTGAAATTCTCATGTTACGGGTTTTCAATATTTTTCATCACTCATCTGGGCGAGATTTTAGATAACCATTAGCACGTAAATGTGCGGAAAAGTTGCATGTATTTTTTTACTTTATGCGGAAGTTCTTATTATAAATTTTCTCATGCCTCATGACTTTCTATAGTCAGGCACCATTTAAATTGGGAAGTTGAAAACAAACCTGTTACCATTCTTAAAACCTATGTTAAGTGGGCAAGTACTAGTTTTCTAAGCTATTGAACCAAACTTCTTATACTGGCTAAATAAGAACTTTGGCGGATGCCTAAAATCAAATATTGTATTTAAATATTTATATGTCATTTCACATGTCACATGTTATTGAAATGTTAACTAATTAACGCTTAACTGGTTGGATCTGCAGAAACTCAAAATTTTATTTGAAGTGTTCATCAAGCAAATATTCGCTCACAATATCATTTGATAACCGCTCCAATGGAACTGAGCGACATAATAATATATTTCGTTAAGTCAAGTCAGCATTACATTACACTTTTAGGTCCATCATTTTAAAGAAGCCGAGTACTTTTAAGGAGATATGTTGTGCTAAATTTTTTGAATAATCGCTCATAACTCATTTGAATTTCTTTCTTCATTAATGTTTTTGCAAATCCGAAAATTTCGAGGCTTTGGCTTGACCTCTTTTTACACTTAATATTTTATTCAATAAGCAACGATTTGATGATCACAGATGAGGTAGTCCTTCTAACTGGTCTAATGTATTTTTTTGCAATCATTAATTTTTAGAATCGAACACACATCCTGCATAGTAAAGCGACTCTAAACTATCAGTGAAAAGCCACCGTGCTTGACAGTTTTTATACTCTTGCAATCAGTTGTTACAGAGTATTATAGTTTTGTTCACCTAACGGTTCAAGGTATCATAAAAAATTAAGCGACATAGATATAGGGTTATGTATATATAAATGATCAGGATAACGAGAAAAATTTAAAAATGGGTGAAAATGGATGGATGAAATGGGAAGATAATCCCGCTCACCTCCCACACATAACGTTACTGTTCAAAACTGCCAAAAACGCAATAAATTGATAACTAATTACGCCAGATACATGAAATTTTCGGTATGGATTTTATGAGAGTCGGTGTGAAAATTGGACAATGGGCGTGGCACCGCCCACTTTTTGGTAAGATCCCGTATCTCGAGACCCGACCAACCGATTTCTACTATATTTAGTTAGAATCGTTTTTCTAACATTCCTAGACTACAGTGCGAAAAGAGGCAAAATCGGACTGCAACCACGCCTACTTCCCTTATAACACAATTTAAAATTCCATTTCATTCATTCACTTTCCAGTGCACAAATCAAGAATTAATTAATATAACGGAATAAAATTTTGCAGTAATAATTATCTTAAAGTATGACACCTTTTGACCAAAATTGTCAAAATCCAATATAAACTGTACCAAATATGTGGACTCCAGTATCTATAGTTGATTTTTGACCGAAAATGTCAGTTAATGTGAGAGATGCATAATTGAAATTCAGAGATAATCCTTCTCTCACAATGATATGTCTGAGTGCCCAAAATTGGTCGAATCAGGCAATTCCCTGAGCCCACATACATATACCTAATATAAAGATTTCGAACTTCCAGGTGACTTTATGCTGGAGTTATCTCAATGAAATTGGGAGAGGGTGTTTTAATCAGGACAGTGTATCTTTGTGCCTAACATGGATATATTTGAGAGAAAACTTGACCTAGCTCCTTATAACCATTAGCAGGATTTTCTAACATCCGGCAGACATTATACCATACGATTGGTAATTGCATGTGAGGTATTAATGATATCCATGAAACATTATTTAGTATGTGGCATGATAATAATTACTTGATCGATATCAACCCAACTCTCATATATTGCATATAATGACTTTCGTTTTTCTAACAAATCTTATGCGGAATTTGTCGGCTAGTGTATGAGTTATATAGAATATATGTATACTATATATACAATTTCTAAGATTCCGTTCCTCTGGTTGACGTTTTACATCTTAAGGTATTTTCCTGGCTTTAATTCTTCCAAGTTGTAAGAGTGTAAACACAACAAAAATTCAAGTGTCCTTCATATGAATACCCCTTGTAAAGGAAGTTGAACTCATATATATACATGAGGTTAAACTCGAAAATTTTACAAAAAGATGCAACGACAAACAGAAGGTTTAAAGGCCGGAGCATATTCTTGTAGAACCGCCAGAGGTGATCTGGTGACTGTTACCCAGAGCTTACTGAAATTATGGAGGAAACTTTTCTCCAGCTGAATACTGGATGGCAGTGAAAGCTTATTACCAGGAGAAGGCGAACCCGATTCCCCAATGACGTCGATGACGATGGAGCAGACGTTCCATTACCCGACCATGAAGAAGAAGACCGAATAGCAATTACCCGTCTGGAGAACAACAAAGCGACGGGGGCGATGGATTGCCGGCAAACTATTCAAAGAAGAACATGCATTAGCTTCTTTGTAAAATATGGCCAGACTAATGTCAGAGTAATCCAAAGCAGAATAACTTTTGCCAACAGGTGCTACTTCGGACTTAGGCGATTGAGAAGTAAAGTCCTCTCTCGATGAACAAAGACCAAACTCTACAAGTCACTCATATTCTCCGTCCTGCTATATGGTGGAGAGGCATGGACGATGACTACAGCTGATGAGTCGGCGTTACGAGTTTTCGAGAGAAAGGTTCTGCGGAAGATTTAGGGTCCTTATAGACTTAGTTTGCCACAACTCGTACTTGCACATCTTTATTATCCTCCACATTTGTATTTCATAAGAACATAAATTATCAAAGAAACGAACGATGGAGTTGTTCAATAAATAGCGGGGGCCTAGAATATGTGCTGATTTCGCCAATGTTACAAATTGATTTAAGATTATCAAGATAAACATCAAGTTATTCACGTGAAATTAACTAACTGAAAATTTTTTTTGGAAAAATTTGGTCCCGTAAACATTCCAAAGAACATTTTAATAAATTTCAACATCAATTCTAATATTTTATTTATTTATCTAAATTTTTATAAATACTATTGACACGCAGCACTTAATATATTGGGTAGCACTTTCTGGACAAAGAAAACTTGCCAATGCATTAATATCAAGCTTTACATAACTTTGCGAAATTAATTGTATTTCGGTAGTATTAGCAAGACTAATCCAGTTTTCTCTTCAAAAATCTTCAATGAACAGCGAAATAATACTTTCCTGCACCACATTTCAGGTGTTCATACGAACAATTTCTTTGCGAAAGTCGTTCAAAATACAGACCTAAAATTCGTCAAACTTGTCAACCCTAGAAAAATTAAAATAATTCTTAAATCTCTGCGCTTGCTGACACTTATTTGCTCTTTTGTGGAATTATAATATTTTTCGAAAAACTAATTATTTTGAGCATACATTTATATATATTTATTATCTGCTTTTGGTCCATTTCTATCTTTTATAAGCACGTCATGCCAAATTTACTTCCTTATCTTAATTGGTGGAACCACAAGCCGGAAGTTGTCTGCACAAAAGCGCCCAATCAAGGCATTAGTATCAGAGTAGAGTTAATACAATTGGAACATTATCGTGCAAATTCTGTTATCGAATGCCAACTCGCTCAGCGACTACCTCAATATTCCTCTTATTTGTTTTTACCTTCGCTCTTCCAAGTTTTACCACCATTTGTGCCAATGTCGAGCAATTTTCGCGCGATTGCAAACAAATAACCGAAACCACTGAGGTATCGTAAAAAAGCAGAAAATACAAACAAAGCTTTACATACATATGTATGTATATGTGTATGTGGATGTGAGAGTATCACTATGTATGGTTAAAGTGTTTAAATATGCTGTGGTATATAAATATATTAAGGTGCCCATTATAGATCGAAATGGATTAAACAATAAATTTCCTAATAAGCATTAGATGTTTTGGAAATACTCTTAGAATTTTATTATTTTTAAAATAAGGTCAATTTAGTATAAATTTTAAATTATTTTTCTTAGAATATGTATTGTGAAACATTTGGTATATTGAGTAGTGTGATTTTCGATGTTAATAGAAAGATAAGAAAGAAATCGTCCCATAACCTTTACAAGCACTTTTCAAAACCAATCATTCGTAAATTAATAAATTTAGGATCTTTCTTAATTTCGTAGAACGAAGGCTGAATAGATTGACAATTTCTATATGAGTATAAATTAAGTAGCTTCCACAGATATTTTAGTAGTTATTCTGCTTTTCAAGGCGTAGAGGATTTTAACGAATCATAGATCATCTAAACCGTGCCGTCGTTCTTGAGTAAAAATGCCTGAATCTAAGCAGACTTTGTTCTAATTATATAATTTTTTTTTATATTTTCAAAGTTTAACTATTCAAGAATATTTGTACAAGAGGATTTTCCAAAATTCAAATTATTTTCGGAGATATAGGCATTTTTCTGACCCGGCATCCAAACTGGTTCGGTCGGAACTAATCGAACAAAAGACTTTACGCGAAACTTTAAACGCGTTTTTCTCAAAACTGACTTTTTCGGAACGATACCCACGATTTCTCAGGTTCTACTGGACCGATTTACTTGAAATTTTTATAGAGTTTTCTTTATAGGCTTGTCTATGGTTGGAACTAGCCCCATCCCCAAATTTTTATTTTTATTACTTTTAAAAAATTCGAAATTGTCAGAAAAAGTGTTCCAAAAAACTTTTTTTTTCAATCAGTCGCCATTTTGTGAAAAAATTGTTTCCCACTTTTCCGTAGTTCCGGCCATTGCGACATTATTCTAGATTAATAATCTTTTTTTTTTGGTTTCAGATAACTAGGAGTGTTGAAATCATGGGTATGGTCACGTGGAAATTTTTAGAGACCCCCAAGTTCGTCAATTCATAATTTTTGAAATTGTTTACTTTTTTTAGTTTTTAATTTTTTTCTGTACTCTTCTAAAATTAGCAAATGACTAATAAAAAAGGGATAGTAAAAATATTAATTGCCTTTTTTTTACGACACTTTAAAAATTACCTGAAATTCATGCTTCTAGACCAGAATACCCCCTTAAACTTTTACTATTACTTTAATATAATTGGTCAAAATATGATTTCAAAATCTATAGCATTCAATATTTTTGGTCTATTTGGTATATTTAGAGAGACCCTAATACACGTAAATTCTATAATTTTGCATGCTTGCTATTGAGTTGAGAATTGTTGCCGAAGAAAACTTGAGCGGCGCGCCTGTGGTGTCTGTTGAAGGCGGCTTGGTTGGTTGTCAGAGCTGCATTGCACTGCAACGGAAGATTAAACTTTGCCAACGCATCGTTAATTCGTGCCAGGTGGCAATACACAACTCGATATTCCACTCAAATATATGTTTGTATGTAAAGTACACACTCCTGTGTGTGGCCTCCGTTCGCCAGAGCTCGCTTAATTGGAATGCTGCAATGGCATAGGTTTTGTCTTTTAATTTTCGTATTAAAATATTTCCGCTTCTTTACTTCTGCTTGTCGCATTCTTTAGTTATGTCGAATTGCGCATTTATATTTTCTTACTAGGCCTAAGGAAATGTTCGAAAATTTAATAATTTGGTATATTATTGCATTGCATGTTCTGCATTCATTAAAACTAGAGACTTCAGCGTGAAGATCATATAGCAAGTTCAAAAGTATGTTGCAACTTTCATAATTTTTCCTTTTTAACGTAGTTTAATAATCCTTATCAATCTAGTTTTTCCAAGTAAATAACTGCGAGAAAAACTTTCCACTTCTCTTATGCAATATTTAGGATAAAACACAAGACCATTTGAGGAACTAAGAATAAAAGCGGAAGTTGAAAGTTGTTTGTAATACCTAGGACTTAAGAATGAATATAAAGTGTTGATGAAACGCTTAGAGTCTTACACAAGCCTCCCCCTCCAACTTTGCCATTGAGAGAGCATCCGCGGGTACTATACACAGAAAACCATTAAGGGCCATGTGATGTAGGGTATATCACTGATACCAATAAGAGCCGCTTGTTAAGCACGTTCTAACTGTTTAACGAGTGCGACTTTACCAGGCACCGTCCACCAGACTAATAAAATATAGAATGCTACCGTCTTAGCCACGGCTTTATAAAGCTAAAGCCCAACTTTTGGTGAGAGACCCTACCGCTTCCTATACAACAATATAAGAAAATCAGTGCCTTCCTCACTCTATCCTCATGTTAGCTTTCTATTAAGAATGAGGTTCACTTCATTCTGTCGATAGGTTGAAGTCGAAAGCACTTAATGAGAGGAGGAGTACATCCGTATCCGCGTTGTAAATAAGAACAAGTTCACTTTAATTTGGATCTACAGCAAAGCCGCTTCTTTACACCAAGCTAGCTACCACATTGAAATACACTTTGGTACTCGAAAACGGTATCTAGGAATTAACATGAGATCAATATCAGCTACACAAGCTACCAACCGACAGTCCTGCTTTACGAGTTCTTTTATTTAGTTACTTATCACTAAGATCCAGAGTAAAGAAGGCAGAACCCCTCCTTGCCCGGCAGTATATGAGATGCTTAATGGTTGACTCGACCTCAAACCTCTCCAGAGCACTAATAACCGCTCACGGCTGCACTTTATTGTTGAATGCTCCCTCAATATCCTGGCATGTCCTCAGCGTATATTCCTTATGCGACTACCGGCCTGCATTTTCTGTATGCTGTATGTATACACCCCCCTAATAACATGTCTCTCTGTGTGCTGCCGCGTAGGTCCATGAACCTCTTCAGCGTTTTCAACAAAAACGAGAAAAGGCTAATAGCCCTGAAACTCTACCACACCAACTCAATAATTACAGGATGGGAACCTACTATGAGACTAACTAGGGTATTAAGGGGACGGAGGCAGCCTTGGTATTAAGCCAGCAACCACTTCTGCATAGTTTCACTCCCCCACACTAAGGTGACAAAATACAGGTTTCAACCAAATCCATATACTTTAATAGTTATTGGTTCGTAGAAGTTCTACAAGGCCGTGAAGTTCGCTTTACACGGGATACACCGCAAAAGGCGAACCTACCTTACATCCCTTGAATTTCAGTTAGTGAGAACAATATACCAAATCAATTAAAGCTTTTCGCGCTAACTTTGGTGCAAAACTCAAATCGATCCATTTCAAAAATGTTTAGTTTTTAAGCAACTTTGTCAAAAACAACACACATGTGGTAGGAATTAAATGAAAAATTTAGATATTTATTCCGATCACGGCCCCTATCTTTTTGAGGAACCGTAATTAGAAAAATAAAGATAGCCTACATACTACTTCACAAAAGGAAAGCCTAAAGCTTATTCCACCACAATCCACTGTTTAACATACATATATATTGTGACAAAACAGTACCCGGAAACTGTAAATAAAATGCTCGGGTAAATGAGATTAAAAAAAATTTATTTTGCCAAGTTTGTAGGATTGTCCCTAATTAGTACGCCAAATATGAGCGCGATCTGTCAAAGAGTTTGTTTAGAGCAGCTGCTTAAGTCGATACACCTCAGCAGTGCGTTGTGATTTTTTACAATGGATTGACATGTCGAAAAAAAATTTGTCACAAATTTTATATTTTGAATCAAATTTTGTATACGGAATCGTTGTGAATGTTGGAAAAGGCTTACTGTTTTATTAAAACCATAAGCCTACGAGTGATACAAAGCCATCAAAGACGGTCGAGAGATCGTAAAAGACATGCCTCGTGCTGGATGACGTTCGACCTCTTTCACTGATGGAAATATTAAAACAGTAAAAAAATAAGATGCTTGAAAATCGTCTTGCAAGTTTCAGAGAGACGGCAAAAGACCGCCACACCTCTGGCGATTCCGTTCGAACGATTTTAGTGGATATTTTGGTGGATATTTTGGACATGCTTGATCATGCAAATTTTGATCCCACATTCATGAAGAGTATTATAACTTCCGATGAGACATGGTTTTACATATTTATGAGTTTGTCATGCAAACAAGTCAACAATCATAGGCATGGAGGGAAAAAAGTTGCCGAAAATAAAAAAAAACCACCCCAAAGTCGCTCAAAAATTAAGGTGATGCTCCTTGTCTTTTTTTTTTTTTTTGATATTCTTGGTTTCGTACATCATGAATTTCTTCCGGAGGGACAGGCGGTCAATGAGGAGTTTTATTTCGCCGTACTGAGGTGATTGTGACAAAATTTAAAGCCAAAACCGCAATGTATACCATCCATCAACCACCATATTCACCAGATTTGGCTCCGTGTGATTTTATCTTGTTCCCCAAACTGAAATTGCCGCTCCGTGGAACAAGTTTTCAGTCGATCATAGAGATACAACTAAATTCATTAAGATAAACGGCTTACTTGGTGTGAACATATTAGAGCTAAGAGAGCGCTTCTCAATACTAAAAGTGGAAAAATCTTATGGCATTCAAATCTGGGGTACAGCAAGTAGATCCAACATAGACGTAATTCAAAGGTTCCAGTCAAAAAGCCTTAGACTTCACGCTAAGGCTCCGTGCTACATTAAAAATATTCATCTCTAAAGGATCTTATAATGCCTATAATGATTAATGAAATAAAAAGATATAGCTCAAGGTACATAACAAGCTTAAATTGGCACCCTAACCCATTTACGAAATTTAGATTAATTAGTACTAGTTACTAAACAACCCTATATTAAGGCCAAATTGCACTTAAAGCATCAATTTAAATCACAATTATCAATTACATTTACTTATAGTTTTACGACAGATTTTAAATTATGATATACAGGGAGCTTTCCAAAGTAAACAGGACTTTAACAAAAAACAGAACAAATGGCTTTTTCGGCAAAAACAATTTATTTTATTCAAAATAGTCTCCTTCTGCTTCAATACGGCTTTTTGCACGGTCCAAAAGCATGTCGAACGAGTGTTTTAGCTCGTTGGCCGGTATGGCCGCCAGTATGCCGATGCAAGCCTTTTGAATGGCCTCTACGTCTGCATAGCGCTTTCTTTTCATGGGCAAATGCATTTTTCCGAAAAGGAAGAAGTCGCACGGTGCCATATCAGGTGAATACGGGGAGTGGTTAATGGTTAAAATGTGATTTTGGTCAAATAATCGTCCTTCGAATGTTGGATTCCGAGCAATTTTTGGTCCTCAGTCAATTTGTGCGGAACAAACAGTGCACACACCTTTCATAAGCCCAAATTTTCAGTCAAAATGCGTTAAATCGATGTTTTGGATATTTTCAATTCCATTTCCATGAATTTCAATGATGTTTTCGGCTGATGTTTGATGATACACGCACAGTTTCGATGGAATTTCCAGTGATCATGGATTTTAATTGGCGCACATGTTGATCGTCATTTATGTCCTCACGACCACTTTGAAAACTTTGAAACCACTCGTGCACTTTGCTACGGGATAGGCAATCATTGCCATAAACTTATTTCATCAATTGAGACGTTTCGGTAAAAGTTTTACCTATTTTAAAACAAAATTTAATGTTGATTCTGTGTTTGAAGCTCATTTTCGCACCGATAACACAAACATACTGACACTTAAAACGCAATAACTTCACTTCCTATCAATGAAATGTCATGGAATTCTCACTGGACAATCAAGGAGGCCCTAGATTCAAAAAGTCCTGTTTACTTTGGAACGCTCCTTGTATTAATAACAAAAGTTAAAATTCTGGCGCGTTTGGTTATATAAAAAATATTTACAAAATTTGGATATTGATGGTTTCAATACCCGATATTAAAAGGTTGGTTACAAGCTCTTGAAACTAATGAAGGCAATAAAATAGCTAAATGTAGTTTGTCATCCACTTTGTAATTACAAATACTAAGTCCAGGCCATTAGGTTTTCTATTATGTATTTCAAAAGTCGACTTAAAATTGAAATCACATAATTATTACTGTGACGTTTTAAATTTATGTTTAAAGACTTGCTTATTGCGCAAAAAATAATAATTTGTGTACATACTTTTCGTTTCTTCTTGATGAGTTGTTCGTAAGCATAGACTGTTTGTTTGTATGTATGTAAGAATGTTAGGGTTAAGTACTATACTAGACCACCACAGTTGACTGCATAGCTAGCCGTTGCTTTCAATGCACCAAAAAATTCCTTTTCTATTTACACCAAAAATTAATGGACTCTTTGGTTGCATTTAAAATTCCGTTTCTTGCTACTTACATAGCATCGTTCCTTTTTTATTGCTATGAAATTCTCACTTCAAACATCAGGAAATAGGCGTCGCAGACCTGCGAACGCACACATATTCACAAGCGCGTGGATATGTAAAAGCTTCATGTAACTTTGCCCAACACGCCTTTTTGTAAACGCGCTTCTGTATGATATTTTATTGTGCAGCAAAAAAAAAACAATTAACAAAATTATTTTATTGAAAGTGGTATATTTTAGAGATGTCCAGCACTGACAAATTAAAGCTTTCAAATCGTGGGTTAGCGTGTACAATAACGAAAATGATTTGCCACCATTTAAAACGACGCAGCATAGAGGATTGTCATTAGATTTAGAGCGTTAAACATCCTCCATCAGTAACAATGACAAATGGAGAATATTAATCTATTGTTTAAGAGACAACCCAATAAACTCAAAATGCTTCCAAGAGTCGAAATTAGAATTAGAAAGAATTAAAAGACATAATCATTTTGATTTACATATGATTTTATAATTGCGTAAACCAGTTTTTCCAAATCTGACACGAAAATAAAAAAAAATCCAAAATGATTTTGGGATTTCAAATAAATTTCAAAGTACACACCAAACTAGCTCTTAATCAACCAAAACCTTCAACGAGTTCTGAGCTGTTTTTGAACTATTCATTCGTAATAAACCCACATTTCTTTCAATATGGATGCTAGATGAAACAAGGTTAAAACAATTTTCTCCGGAGTCCATCAAGAATCATGCAGTGGGAAAACACTCTGAATCGAATCCACAGTATGAAAAGACTCAACGCACAAACATCAACATCAACTTTGTATAGCGTCTTTGGAAACATTTGAAGAACAAAACCAAAAAAAAATTACCCAGCTGAAAAAGATGAAAGTGATATTTCAACAAAATAATACAGCGTGTTATGCTTTGGAACCATGTTTTAATCGGGCCATCGCCCCAGAAGCATTATTTTATGATAAAAAAAAATTAACTCAATATGAAAAATTTGTTTAGATCTAATATTAGCTTAGTAAGTTTTTCATCAGGATGTCGTAAGGTTAGGTTAGGTTAGGTTTGATGGCTCAACTAAAAATCGCACTTGGACTACTACATGCAGTCTTTTGTGAAGCCATAAAAATAGGACTTCTGTATATAATCTTATAAGTCAGCAAAAGCCTTGTGACCAATACAAATTTGCTCAGACGCTTTATTTCTATTCTCACCATGTCAGTGGGATATTCGAAATTGTGAGCCCCGAAGTGTTTATGCCTTTATCTCGCAACCGCGAAGCAATCGTTAAGTTCACTTTCAGTTAGTTTTGCTTGTTGGGTGCGCACAAATTTACAGTTGCAGCCGTTGAGTTAGCAATGCACTCCTAAAAGTGCGCTTTCTATACACACGCACAACAACACAAACAAATACGTAGATGCTTAGAAACGAGGAATTGCCGAACGAGTACATACGGGACGTATAATTAATGGTTTCAACTTTTACTCGATATTTCCTCTTCAGCTTTCATTACATACACACACATGTGTTTGTACATATACTCACTTTATAGAAATGTACGCTTGCTGGACAATCATTTCGTACTTGTTTTGCTAACTGGCACTGAAGCGCTTTATTTTTTCAAATGTGTGAGTCGAGTATAGATGTAATTGAGTGCGTTTATGTTGAATTCTCCATGTTTAAGCTATTTAGTTACATGTCCGTATATATTTCCGTCTACATTGCATAACTATACACACAAATAAATGCATATGTACATGTGCTTGTAAGAGTTAGCTTATTTACTTGTCTATGTCTGCGAATGTGTCTGCCTGCCTTGGTGCACACTTGCTAGCTGGCGCAACCGTCGAGACTTTTTCCCTTTCTGTATCTCATGCTGCAGATTTTTGGGCATCATGTTGTATGACGTTGAATAATTTTATACGAATTTCTTACACAGAAGTCCATGTTACTGCATTTCAACGCTGCGCCAGTACGCATCGCGGTTTTCTGTGCCAGGCACGAGGCCATGCTTCAAATTTGCCTTACAACCTTCTCATAGTTTCCAACTTTGGCTCGTGCATCACCTTTTATTGCTCCTCTTCTGCTTCACGCGTTTTATGTAAGTATTTAAAATGCGCTTGAAATGTTGTTGACCTTAATCGTTTGCTTAGCTTTACCCGGCTGGACGGCCATAACGGGAGTTTACCGAATGAATGCTTGCCGAATGCAGATCACCGCCATCCAGTTGGCTTGTCGCTTGTAAAAAACCGACTACTACATACATATTTACTTCATTTTTAAAGAGAAATTTTTAGCTCTTTAATACTATAACTAAATTTTACTAACTGAATATCATATAACGATATCATATAGCTTAGAAGATAGTTTAAAAATTTAATTTGGCTTAAAATTATGCCGCCTAGAGAAAATTATTTCAGCGACTAGTGATATGTACAACCGAATACACTGATAATGGAACCTTTGCTAGTATCTACATAATTTAATTCTGGTTCTGTTGTAAGGGTTTGGTAGCGAGTTGTCGAAAAAGGCTTTACATCTCTGCCTTTTGTCAGAAAGGGATGCATACTAGGGCAATTGAGTATCAGAAAAAGAAAGTCTGAAAAAATCTTTGGTTCGGGTAGCGTCGTTAATACCAACAGATGTTAATGATCAATGGCGCGATCGTTTGAGAGCTTGTATGAAAGCTTACGGTCACCATTTCAAATAAATTTTTTTACTGCGATCAGTTAATATTTGCATTATTAACTAAAATTAACTTTATTTAAAATGTATTACATATTAATTTTCATAACGGTCTGAACTTTTAACAGAACTTATGGCAGAATTAATACCAGATTTAATGACAGTTCTAACTATTAACTGGAGTCTTAATATTATAAATTGATATTGAGATCTTCTTGCTCGATTATGAATCTATATAAATCGTCTTTATTAAGGAAGTATTATAGTTTGAAGTATACATATTCTTTTATATTTTCAAAATTTAACTATTCAATAATATGCCTTAAAGGGGTTTTTTAAAAATTCAGATTATTTCCGGAGATATAGATATTTTGCGGACCCAGCAATCAAATTGATTCGGTCGGTTTTTCTCGAAACTGTCTTTTTCAAATTCAATTTCAATTCATCTGTAATTTAAAAGTTTACTATTTTTAAATAATTCGAAACTGTCACAAAAATGGTAGAAAAGTTATTATTTTTCCGACAGTCACAATTTCTTGAAACACAATTTTTTCCAACTTTTGCATAGAAACAGACATTGCGACATTATTTTAGATTAAATTTATTTTGTTTGTTTCAGATTGCTAATTTTCGAATTTTTTTGTTCCTTAGGGTGGCATGAGTGTCAGTGATATTAGTGCCAAATATCATATACACATAATCATTAGTGTTTAGTATACGCTTGTCTTTCTGAAGCACAAATGCATTCGGCGATTCTTACGATTAGCAAAATTATTCAACAAAGAAGTTCCATTAAATTTTGTGTGCGGAATCAAGTTTCTGGTGCCTTCGTTGATAATTGTTTGTCGTGAATATTTTTGATTGGTACAAATTAGACAAAAAGGGTGAAAATGCGTTGACGACGAGCCACGTACAGACGGTTCGTCGGGGTTGATGCTTGAGACTCCACGATTAACAGTCAGAGCACAATTGACAGAAAGTCGCGGCGCAATCCTCATCTATTTATCCTACTGGGATCATTGGAATATCGAAAGGATCAGTGAAAACCATTTTGAAAGATCATTTGGGTTTAAAAAAAAAGTAAAAACACCATTGATTCCATTACTCAAACTTTTCGAAAAACAGCAACGCGTTAACGTCTGTGAAACAATGTTTTCCGTCTATCAGGATATCATGAAACATATTACTACTGGCGATGAGTTTTGTATCTATGCTTACGATTCGGAAACAAACGATCAATCAGCCAAATATCGTAGCAAGGGTGAGCCGAAATCGAAAAAACCACGTAAAAGCAGATCAAAGTGCAAGGTTATAATCGATTTTCTTCGATTATCCAGGTGTGGTGCATTCCGAATTTCTTCCGACCGGTCATACTGACAACAAGGAATACTAGTTGAGTGCTATGCGTCGTTTGCAGAAGCTGTTCGTAAAAAGAGGCCGAAATTACGGACCAACAACTCTTAGATTTTACACCACGATAATACACCGCCGCATATTTCATTGATTCTTTGCGAGTTTTTCGCAAAATTCTCAGCCAATACCACCGTACAACGTAACCAACGTAGCTTCCGGCTATTCAGCAAACTCAAACGACCGCTCCGGGGAAACCGTTTTGAGTCAACTGAAGACATTAAATGTGAATCGCTACGCGCATTGATGATTTCGAGGACTGAAAAAAGTTGGCACAAGTGCTTTGCGGCTAAAGGGGACTACTTTGAGTGGGACAAAATAGATTTTGAAGAATAAATTAAGAATTTTAAAATTATGAACAAAGTCTTACTATTTTTTGGTCATGGTAGTAAGTTAAGATATTACAAACTAAGCACCTAACCCAACTTTTAAGTTAGATAGAAGTTAATACGACGTTTTTATTATATTACAAACAACAGCAACACCAAACAACCGTCTGCCTTAAAAATAATTCTCTAACAGCAAGTACAAAATTTATTTTGGTGTAACCTGCTAAACACTTTGCGGAAATAAGTTGAGTCGCCGCTAAAACAACACTTCAAACTTTATTAATTTTCCTTTTAATTAAAAATGTACACTTTGTTTATAGATTAACGTTCGTGGCTTGTAGCTGCTGCACTTTACCCAACCAGCGGCCACACACAGCAGGTGGTCGGCGGCTATGGCGACCCACAGGAAACTTGCAATTCACTTACTCTTTTCTAGGTATAAAGTAATCCTACTCTCTTTCAGCCGCACTTCCTTAACTCATTGCTGACATTCAGCTCTTTTTATAAAACGCGGTAAATATCCGTTAAGATTTTCCATATTTAAACAGTCCTTTACTCTACCTCGCTGCCCAGCAAGCTTGTCAACAACAATGAAAGCATTGAAGCCTATTCAGAAAGGAAACTTCGTAAAGAGCTGCAGTTCACTTGGGCAAAGCTAAAAGGGGGTAACGTCATTAACAATAAAAATAAATCCTTTAAAATAGAATACCGCCTTCACCGAAACCGACGAAAATAAAGAGCAGCCCAAATAAAACAATCAAAGCTGAATAAATGGAGTAAAGAAAATCTTTTTACGAACACCGACTACATGGCATATGCAATCAAGCGTTACAAAGCTCTTCAAAGTCCTCATAACGCGCCAGGTGGGCAATTGGCAAGGTGGACAAACGGACAAACGGCGCGCTCACCGTTCACCGTTCACCGAAACCAGCATGGCTAAAGTCAGAAAATTCTGGTTGAGATCGGCGGCATTCGATTCAGCAATCACATTCTTGGGTTCGTTGTGCTGCATTGCGGTTTTTCGCTTGTTCAATTTTAGCCTCCGTCGGCAACTTCATCCATTCGTTTGGCCGCAGTTGGTATATCCTTTTAGTTGCTGGTTTGGACACGCTTTGCGTTATTATTATTATTACGTGGTTTATGTGCGTGAGTTGGGGTACGAGGTGTAAAATTTTGGCTTTGTGTGCTCTCAGTTGTTTTGATTAAGTTTGAAGAGTTTCCACGCAGATGCATTTACGCGCCATTCAATCGGTTCGTTATTGTTGTAACGTTAGCCGCAGCCACCGCGTGCAGGTTTCTTTGTTGTTATTGGTATTGGTGTTAGTGCAAAAGTTGCGAGAAAAATGCTGTATAAACTTTTTGGTCGGAACTTCGGGTATCTCACGCATTGTCTGGCATGGCAGACACATATAGACTAGTTGACGTACAAATCTTCGATTGCGAATTGCATTTATTTATTGCCTCTTGCCCGACGTTTTGTGAAATGTGGTGTGAAATTCTGCACATGTGTACGCGCGGACTAAACCAAATATTAAAAACTCTCGTGAATTGAAAAACTTTAAAATATTAAATTATGTATATCGAGAAGGCCTTCAATAATTTATTGTAGAGTAAAGAGGTTTCAATGCAGTGCGCTTATGCTTGTTTTGTTGCACAGCTGTCGAGAGCCTACGAGCGCACTGCACAGCTAATGTAAAAACAAATACAGTTTAGGGGCGAGAAGAAGATATTTACCGAGATCATATAAGGGTTGGTCCACTTTAAAGGTAAAACACAAAAACGACAAATTGAATGGGGAATGTTTAATAGTATTCGAAAGAACATTTTTTGGCATTTATTTTTTGAGTTATCTCTTTCAAATTTTGGCCGCAGCCACGATCGTCTCAGATCGTCCATCCGTTGAGTCCGTTTTTCAATGAATCGTTCATCAAATCGGTTTGTGCGATAACGGCCGCCATTGACGGTTACGTTCCCACCGGCAACATTTTTGAAGAAAAATGGAGCGATGATTCCACAGGTCTGCAAATCTCACCAAAGTGTTGTTTTTCTGGATGAAATGGTAGCTCTTGAATCTCTTCAGGATTTTCTACGTCCAATTGCGGAAAGTTTGCTTGTTTATATGCCATTGCCGAGAAACGGTTCTCATCGCTGAAATATATTTGGGTTGCTGCGAACGTCGCCGAATCGACTCTCCACTGTCTTCGATCGAATATTATACAATAATGCACGTTTTTTCTTGTTTTTAGCTACTACCAAATCTCTTACAACTTTTATTTGTTTTTTTTTTGACCAGATTCTTTAAATATTGTCATAAATATGTTCATTGTATATAAACAAACGATCCTATTACCAATATTATTCCAAATTTCAGTAATAAAATGTGTAAGTTATTATTTCGCTAGCATAATATCATGTGGTTCTTAATTTGTGACGAAACTTACACAAAATTACAAGCTACTTTCACAAGAACATAAACATTCAGTTCATCGAAGCAAATTTAACTTTTCGTTTATTGTTAACACTAAATGTCAACCTTTCACATTCCCACTATAAACAAGTTAAGAAGTACTAGATGTTATCGAATTTATCGATTTTATAATTGCCGCTAAGTGTAGCACTGCGATATTTTAAATTTTCCCACATGACATCACTTTCTGAAGCAATATACAAAATTAGAATATAAAATATGATATATACTATGTAAATATAACCCACTACAAAGGTTTTTCATATTTTTCATATTATTATGCCAGTTATACTCTTATATGCACAACTTTTGTGAATGTACAGATTTCGACGATTTATTTCTATCATTTATTTAAATGCGTTAATGTGTTGTTAAATGGCAATTCAAAAGAAATCTGCTTCAATTTGAAGCACAATAAGTGTTTATTGCTTACAAAATAATAAACCACATGTGCGAAAAAAATATTAAAAGCCTGATACTTTCTGTTTTAATTATATGCTTTTCACTCTCCCAATGTTCGCAAACGCAACTTCTGGTCTTTATTGCCCAATAAAATCAATCGACAAAAGACATTTCGGTGTGTTTTTACACTGCTATAAATTTAAGAAGTCTTAAAAAGCAAAGAGACCAAAGTGTATGTAAATGCTCGAGAACACATGCCCTGTAAAGCAAGACGTTGAATTTCATAAAAAGTGTATTTTCCTACAAAGAGCGCGACCGTTATTGTGCGCGAAAGCACTTAAGCAAAGCGCAAGCGAATAAAAACAAGAGACGCTGGTAATTTTGATGTATTGAGAAAAATATTGAAAAAAATTTAATTATCATTTAAGTAATGTATACCACAATCGTATTAATAATTATAGTCAAAGAAAATTTGGCTTAAGGCTACTCATAATTTTTGGTGCTCTGTTTCGCTGCCGCATTTATCGTTGCCGCCTTTGCCTTCTTCATGCTATGCATTGTCTTATTCTACACTCACGTCCGTTTGAGATTATGTATTTAATTTATTGAAAATTATAATGAGATCTATTAGTATGCCTTAACATATAAATTTTTAAATTTTACCAACATACAAATCACAATCAAGTTCTTTTAACACCTTATGATGCAAGTAAAAAGCATTTCTGACGAAATAATCGTATGATAATCTTTTTTACTTCACAAGATATCTTCACGAAATTTGGAATGATTTTTTACTTAAGGCAACGGTGTAGTCTCCGATAAAATTATTCAGATCGGAAGCTATACAAACTGATCAACTAAAATAAAGTTCGTGTAAGAAACTTTTTTTTCCATTTTTTTTTTTGTATTTCTGAAGTGTATTTCAGCTTAGATGCAGCCAAAGTTAACGTTTTTTTTGTTATTGGTGTAACTCAATTATTACATAAGATATTGCACGAAGACTTTATATACAAAATTTGAATAATTTCACCTATCGAAAGTCATAAAACCATAAAGACTTATTTTACATTTTTATTACCGATAACCTGCCGATAAGAGAAAAAGTATTTCAGTACTCCTCTATTTCTTCACTATGTTTCATATACGCAATCATTTAACTGTTTACACAGGCTTCATCAGAAGTAATAGATTTGAACGTACCGACCGTATAAAGACCGGAATTTTGAGATTCTTATATTAAAAGCATGGGGCTGCGGGTAGTATTACCCGTTTTTATACAATTTTGGCATTATAAAATTACAAAATATGAATTGTTTAGTAAAATAACTCACAGATTAACCATTATATATACTACGTGATATAAAGTCAACCGAATATTTGAAAATGCTTATATAAGGTATAAGGGAGCTAGGAGGCATATTCACCAGCTATTCTCTCTGAATTTCATTATGATAGCTAACATATTGACCGATATTATATTTATATTAGGAAAAGGAGGGATATTGAGTAAGTTAATTTCACCCCCTTTCACCCTCTATGAGATCGATATGAATATGTATAATGTTGCGCACCGAATTGGGGTTGGTTAAAAGCTTCCTGAGATATAAAATTTTAATTGACGGCGCCTAAGAAACCCCTCGTTACCATATTTTTCTGATTCTTACTGTTGCAGATAGCAAACTACTGAAAATACTAACTTAATATTAGTGCTAACTAAACATTATTACTTTCAGTAGTTTTCCGGGTAACTTGAATATATAGAGTTTTCACACTGTCAAAGCAGGTGCCAAAAAGATTATTTTTGAGCAAATTTGGTTGAACGATTTATAATAATAACATAATAACATAGATTGTGAGATATGTACGGCATGGATGGAGTCATATCCATTTTGCTTTCATAATTTTAAGTCACTCCGAACTCAAGTCTTCCATTTTATGATTAACACAAAATGCTGGTGTAATGTCTATTGACTATAAAACCGGTCCCAATAAGCAAAATGTCATGCAAATGCCAAGTAAGTAATATGATTTACATAGATGCCTAGTATTTGTGAATTATTTGAGAACATATTCGAAATCGAAAATAATTTACAAATATTCACCGCCCTTTAGTGGGGCGATTATTGAAAAAACTTTAATTCCAGATTTAATAACCATATAAGCCTACCCACTTATAGTTAAATAAATAGATTCAAATGTGCCGTATAACTATTCATGCAAGTGATATTGAGAAAGTTCAAGCATAGAGTCACACCATTATGTATTAAAAAACTCGTATCACGCTAATTCGATATAATAGCAGAAATTCGTAAGTGTGCCGTTCTCTTGTACAGCTGTTCTAGTAGTAACAATATGAAACTTGATACATTTAGTATTGGAATAGATATATGGGCGGAACTGACTAACTAGATGAGGATGTGGGTTGTTCTAATCGCAAAAGGAGTAGTTTTTGAAGATGGTTTATCAAACATAAAAAGGCCTCCATTTGGGGAACACAATCATCCATTGGATTACCACGTATTCTCACAAGTAATAGCTCTGAATTATCTTGGAAAAAATATCTTACACAATCAACTTTATAGTTGTTCTTATACATGCCTATACATATAACTACATCCTTATTTGTAAAAGTACTCCATTTCGTGTACATTGGATCTTTCAATGGAGTGACGGAGAGTTCAAGATAAAGTTCACAGGCGACCAAGGTTATGTCAAACAGAGGGCAGAGTGTCATAAAAATACCACCAGAACTTTGTAAAATGTGAAGGGCTTGGAAATGCTTCTAAAGTGAGAGCATCTCACTTGTCCACTAAAATGGATGTGACAAAAAAATTTAAAGCAAAAATTAATGTAAAAATGTCTAACACCACGAACCCATATGTTCATATACATACATGAGGGTCAGCAATAATTTGCACTCGCATGCAACCGGCACAAACACACACACTGGCATTCCTCCGCACAGGCATTCGCACATGTTGCGCATTTGCAATTATCTATGTGGCTAAGCATGATACTTCCGATCATATGCAACATGCTAAAATCATCCGTCATCCACACAAACAGTTAAAGTGTACAAGTGCAGCGCTTTCCGGTTACATTTTGAAAGCTGACCGACCACATTACTGCGAATTGGTTTGCTAGCCGCCATTGCTATTCCGAATATTTGCAAAATACTCTGGCGTTGCCTCGCGCTTCTCTTGCTACACGAACTCGTTGCGTTTGACACATTTGTTTGTAAACACTTTTATAGTTATCACACTGACAATCAATATGTGGCATGTTGGCTTCATTACAACGCGCCATTTTCGTGGTCTGCTGTGGTCAAACACTCAACTGAAGGCATGCAACGATCCTTGTATGGGCACGTCCACGAAATTCGATAATATTGTTATTAGATATCCCACTTTTGTAAAAAAAAAATCATTCATTTCAATAATAATAGTAATTTAATTACATACACTAAAGCAAATATGCATTTTCACAATTGTATATACATATATACGAGTATGTACATATATGTTTATCGGTATGATTGTGCGTTTAAGAATGAAAATTAAATTTTCCACCGAACTATTCTCCATACAATGCACATTAAAATATTTAAGTTTGTAACATACAAAAATATTTTAAAATATGCATATGTGTAACTGTATTTATAATATTGACGCTGAGTTATTTAATAACTAGCTTTCATAATTATTGATTAAGTGAAAGTAGACTTTTAAGAAAGTATATTTGTTGGTATTATATTCCGATATGTAAAGAATAAGCTACTACTACTTTCGAATGTTTATAAATTGATGTATGGTAGAGCTTGTATGGGGGTTTTCAAAGCAAAAACAAGAAATAAAAATTAGCTTCAGCTGCACCAAAACTATAATACACAAGAGCAGTTTTTAAAACAAAAAAGGGATAATAATAATTGATTTAATTTAACTTGATTTTTATCGATAAGTTTAACTATCATCCTTATCAAATGAAAAAGTCGTCAACATCATCATCAGTGAACGATCAATTTGTATGACAGATATGAGCTATAGTGTTCCGATATCAGCAGTTGTGACAAATGAGCAGCTTCTTGGGAGGAAAGGAAAGAAAATTTCAGGTCTTTATCTCAAAAATTTATTACAACACGCTGATTATTTATAAACACGCGGACTCCCGACTGCACTCTTCATTCAAAAGCTTGGCGGTTTTAATAAAATTTCTGAGCTGTCCCATCTAAACTACAGCCTTTCTTTTAAATTCGAATGTTCTGAGCGGTGAAAGATATCTCCTCTAAACAGGGTAGACATTCAGAAAGCTAATTTTCCAAAGTCTTATTCTCCTCTGCATTTGTAATACATGCAAGCCAATTCTGTTTTAAATATTTGAACGAAATTAGTGTTACACAATTCTGCTCATCTTAAAAGTAAAACCAATTAGTATACTATAATATATTTACACTACCCCATTGTGACAAAAAAGTACCCGGAAATTGTAGATAACATTCATGAATATTTATTTTTTCGCTTTCAAAGGAAACCTAACCGGATGTTATAATAAAACCCCTTATTGCCCGTCTATCCCTCCGGAACAAATTCATGAAATCACTAATATCGAAAAAACACCTTAATTTTTGAGCGGCTTTTCCCTCCATTTCGATGACTTTTGAATTGTTTGATTGTCAAACTCATCAACCCATGTTATAATGTTCTCAATGAATATGGGATTATAATTTGCGCAATCAAGCATCTCCTAAGTGACTTCTTTCCGGTACTCTTTTTAAAAAAAAATCCAACTTTATCATACGAGTCGAGCAACAACGCGTTTCATACCCAAAATATCCACCAAACTCACGAAGTCACAACGAACTCGCGAGAGATGTCGAGCTATTTTTGCTGTTGATTTTGAAGCACCATATCCTGAACTTGGTTAGAAATACAAAATTTGGGACCAATTTTTTGTTGGATATTTTTAAACACTATAAAAATCGGAAAAAACCTATAAGATGTACCGACTTAAGCAGCTGATGTAAGCGTAGTAATTAAGGGCAGTAATACCAACTAGCCAAATACATCTTTTTGAAACATAATTTATCCAAGGAATTTAATTACATTTTCCGGTAGCTTTTTTCTCACAATGTACTCTGCGTTGGTGGTGCTTCAAGGCTTGAAGTGTTTCTCTAACGTCCATTCAAGCAACCTTCTGAAAAGCTAAACTCCTTTGTACCGCTTATAGATACCATCTACGGTGGATACATAACATATCATCTTATAAAATTTGGCAGCCTTTTAAAGACTGCTCTAAACTTAGAGGATCTTTGATTGCTGGATAACATAAAAAGACTAGTTTAATTAATTTTAATTGATTACTTTTATTTTCAGAGAAGTTACCTTTTCACGGTCGTATTAACAATGTATCTCGAGTTCTGTAACAAGATTTGGTAAGTTAACGTATCCGTAGTGGAGCTGAGTCTCTTTCTATTGGCTTGCCATATTCAGATTATTTCTAAAGACTGGCGTGTCGCATGCGCACCTTTGATTTCATACCAAAATACTTCATTAGTGCCTCCCCCGATACCAAAGCAACGTACGTTGGTATAACACGGATAAGTCTTATTTAAAGCCATTGTGTTAGACATAGTGTCATAGTGTCTTCTTTTGTCACATATTTTTTTTATATCAAGGACAACTCTAAGATATTTGACTTTACCCCTTTAAGGTTGTGTTACGGGAATTTTAAGCCATAAATCATTTTTAAATTTCCAGCATTTCTACAGATTCTAACAGGTTTATTTCACTCTCGTAATTTTAACCGCTGTACATAGAAAAATTCATATATTTTAGGTTTTAGGTTTCATTTTTTACTACTCAACATTCGCAATAAAAATTCATTTCATTTTCATGAATTTGCCCTTCTTAACCTCAATTTTTAGCGACACGGACCACAACAGTCACCCACATACATACATTCATACAAGTATACCATAAACATATAACTGACAGCTTTATACGAGTACACACGATAGCGTCATACGTGCCGCCATCAAACACTTGTACAAACATATGTACGTGCACAAACTTCGCTTTCCGGAAAAAGCCACCATTTTTTACAACAGTTTTCTTCATTCCAGCATAAACAAAAACAATATTTATACGTTTTTTCACTCACTATCTCACCCACTTACCGAAACGTTTTTTTATTTTGGTTATTTTGTCTTTGGTCTTTTGTTTTTTGCAGCACTGAAAATCCCACCAACCCAATTCATTGCATCGGACTTGCGTGTTTAATTCCAAAAGTAAATTTACCTTGCTTTATTTTGTTTTCTTTTCGCTTGTTTGTAGTTTTTAGCAGCACAGTTAGTGTCGCCAACATCGAACTTTTTTACGTTGAATGTTAGTGAAGTGATGGCAGTTGATTATTATCACAATTTTGATGGCATAAAAAGTTGCAGCAGAGCTAGCAGATTTCTTTAGAACCAGATATTATACCGGGAACAAGTTTTTTCACACAGCAAACGTCGGAGAGCCTAAAAAGTATATATTGGGTAGTCGAAAAAGTCTTTTCGTATCTCCAGTACTACCAATCACATTGTGTCATACCACATAGTGTTGGAAAGGTGCGATTTTAAGCTTCAATTAACCAAAAAAAATAAATTCGGAGAAGCTAAAAAAGTTACAGCTCTTAAAAAATTAGTGGCAATGATTTTGCCATGTTTCTTTTATTTCTCCGTCTAATTAAACATTTTCCATGTATATTTCTCCCCAAGAAACTGCTCATTTGTCGAAACCAGCATTATAATCGGCCCCATAAAAAGTGACTAATCAAAACCTAGCTTTTGTATGGAACATTTTTCATTTTGTAAGATAACTTAACAAAAGTTGTTGCGGCTAATTGCTCAAGGAAACCCTTCAATCTCCGAACTAATCATTTAGATCTGACCACTATAACATATAGTTGCCTTTCAAATGAACCGGCCAAAATCAAAGTAAAGATCTTTTTTCTTTATCGAATAAATTGAAGGTTCTTTATATCAAAGACATTGGTTAAAAAGAACTGGAAAAACGCTTTGGGTTGGTGCAAGCCGTTGACCGATTATTTTTTCTGATTTAGTTATAAGTACAGTTAACAAAAGAAATCCACCTGTGAAGGGTATAACATCCGCAGTTAAGGTTTTTTGTCTTCTTTTCACTCGCGAACACTTTACACCACGTAACGGCAATTAAAATGTAATGAAACTTGTAAAATAGCAATGTTTATTCAATTGTAGTTTACATAGTTTAAAAATATTTAAATTTGTGTAATTTTCTGTTTTCTCTAGAGTCGAGCTTTGGAAAGCAATAGCAAATCGTCTTATAAAATCTGTCAGCTCTTCAGAGCTTTTAATTACTGAATAACATAAAAATGACTAGCGCTCGGCCTAATTTTTAACCATACTCGTGCAAGTGTGAACACATTTTCTATAATATATCGTTGAAGACATGCCTCGTTCTAGACGATCGGATGAAAATATTAAAAAGTGAAGCATATGGTGCTTGAAAATCGACGGGCAAATGTGAGAGAAATGGCAAGAGAGTTCAACTACTGATTTTGATATTTTGGGTATGAAACGTGTTCTTGCTCGACTCGTCCCGATAAAGCTGAACTTTTTTCAAAAAGCAAATACTTTTTTCAAAAAGAGTACCGTAAACAGGATCTTTTGAACATACTCGATCGTGCAAATTCCGATACCACTTTCACGCAGAGCAGAGGCGGGAAAAAACAAGCCGAAACTAAAAAACCATACCAAAGCTCCTCGAAAATCTAAGTGATGCCCGTTTTTTTTTCGATATTCGTGATTTGGTACATTATGCATTTGTTGCGGAAGAACAGACGGTCTATAAGGAGTTCGATTTGGCCGTATTGAGGCGTTTTCATGAAAACATACGTCGAAAACGGCCGGATTTGTGGAAGAATGGGTTAGCATTTTCCCAGATACCGCGTGTACCCAGTAGAATGAAGGCGGGCATAACTGCAGATAGGCAGAGCGCAAGATGGCTTGGCGCCACAATTTAATGAACATGCAGATATACATATATGTATGTTGATCAGATTGCCACTATATTTCTTTTTTTATCTTTAATTTTTGAATTGAAAAGGAATCTATTGTCAAGAAAACTTCTAATCATCCTTGATTTGCATTCATCATATTACCCAGCTAAGCTTAAAAAATTTAATCAACCTCAATGAATTTATGTGTCAACAACAACGCCAACGTGGCTTAAAGTAAACTTTCAAAAGATGAAATATATAAAAGCTTTTCTATCGGATCTACCTATATATATGTTTATGTTACCATTTGTCGTCCTACATCAGAGATATCGATTGCGGCGCGACGCGGTGGAAAGCTTATCCAAGGAACAAAGACAGAAAATTGCCACTTTATCTCTGCTACCAGGCGTCACTTTCTTAGTGAAAAATCTGCCAAAAGTTCGGCTTATTTTACCGCCACTTCATTTTGTGTTCATAAGCTTTTGTGTTTGTGTGCTCTGAGTGTTTGTGTGTGTATTTAAGCTAATACTCTCCCAACCAACGAAAATGGCTTGTCGCTTGGAATTTTCATTAAACTTACCATAATGACGCATAATTTTAGGCATTACACGATGCCATGAACATTAACATAAAGAAGTGCCTAAGAAGCACCGAAATAGTTGAACGATAGCAAACGAAAGCACTACGAAGAATAAGGTAAAATTTGAAAAAAATGCAAAGCATATGAGGTAAAGTAAGAAAATTGTTGCATGCAACTTTGTGTAAAGTAAACAATAGTAAAAAGGGCAAAAATTAAAGCAAATAAACCATCAAGCGGACGTGCCGATGGGGCTTATTATATAGGCACATTATGTTGTTGTTATTGTTTAAGCAATTTAAGCATTAACCGGCATTTCAGCAGCGTCTGAGCATTAAATTTTGAAAAGTGTGCAGCGTACTTTGCAGTTTGCGATGTTTTCCAACTTTTCGGGAACCCACTCTGCACCCAAAACCATGAGGCGAGTGAGAACTACAGCAAATTTAAGGAAAGGCTAAGTTACAACTTAAATGTTGTTTATGCATACATACATACATATCTCGTATACAAAAATGAAACGTTGACAACAAAAAGCTAATTTCCAGAGAACATTTTTTCCTCACTCAAAGCATTTTTTACAAATTGTTGACAATCCCATTATCCCAAAGCCAGAAAGCAGAGTTGGTAGCTGCATTAAAGCCAGCTCAAACTAAAGCTGAAACGGAGCTAAGGTGAAGCTGGAGCTTTGCGTGCGACTTACCAACTATGTGGCGGGGGAGGTATTTGCTCGTGACGTTGTGCTGTGTAAAGTTCAAAACTAAAAGCCGACCGACAAAAGCATTGATGCCGCCAACAACGTCTGCAATAAGTGGAGTGCAAAATGTTAATGGTTTATGAAAAACGCAGGCGTGCCTCTATACAACAACCACTAGAACCACCAGCGGCGACTGGCTTTCAACAACTACTTACTTTCCAAAAGTTAGAATGGGTTTGAATTTTTTCCTTCAGTTTGCTTTTTCATTCTATGCGATTGACAAAAAGAATTTTAGTTTGTTAATAGATAAATGCTGGAAAGTCATGCCACTAACTTGTTTGCCTGGTGCACACAACCAACGGGCAAAAATGGAAAAGCGATAAGCATCGTCAACTTAACGTAGCGGTTTGAAGTGATTGGCAGAGCAATTGATTTTCATCATATCTTATCAAATGTTTCAAAAACTTGATCTTATTTGATTGAGGCATGTCAAAGCAGCTACATTGATACTATAACTATAATGTGGTTCGATAAATTGCGGTTGCAGTTGTAGAAATTTTCTTGTAGATTTAATGGGCTAAATTCCACCAAAGATATTATTTACCTTAATAAGCCATATTAGCTATGACAGCTTTTAATTTTAGTAATTTATTAAGAGAAAGTGAATAATTAAAAACTCAGCTTTTATTTAAAACTAAAGGAATATGTTTGCTATACTCATTTTAAAACGAAATTCCATTGCTTGATACCTTCATGTCTTAAGACAATTAAGCCGCTTATAGCCAATCGCTATGTAACACTTTAGTCAGTGTGTGAAGGCATAATAATTAATGTTGAAATGAAATTACCTCGGAAATATATGCCTTTATTATATATTTGCGAAGTTGTTAATATACTCGTCTAATTATTTATTTTCAATCACATATTGATGATATGGATTCTCCTCATTTTCAGCTGGAATATTTTAACTTCTTAAGTTGTGATGCTGCAAACCGCATCTGAAATCATAATTGGTTATACCGAATACACAATTTTTGGCGTAGATGTGGAAATGATGTCCACAACTGCAAACTAGTTTCTGTATATCAAACATATCACGTAATGAACTTTTCAAATTGATGATAAAACCATTTAAACCAAAACACGGCCTCTAATAATTTTTTTTTTTGTATAATTATCGTGTATAGTCCTTTTTAAAGAAAAAAGTCGTATATGCAACGTTATGTGCAGACTCCAAAATATTGTCAAGAATTTCTTGACCTATGGTTGCTATTCTTTTTTAAAACAGAGCTATACATTCGCATAGAAGAAGACCTTCTACCTTTTGACAGGCTCTACAATAATCATTATATAGCGTTCCCAGGCTGTTGTGTCCTGTTAGCACTCCTACAAAAATATGTAAGTCAATCCTTTTGAATTTAAAACTCGGCATGTGCAGCCCATCTTCCGTTTATGCCTCGTTTGTCAGCTTGTTGAGAATGTTATGGATTGACTCCACCGAGCCTCAGTTATATATGTATGTACATAACATGATTGTCGATTAAAGCATATATGTTCCCTCTTCATTAGAGTGTAAAAAGTTAGGCAACTTTGACTAGTTCATCTGCTCCACAGTTACCAGGAATATCATTATGTCATATAACCAATTGCAGGTATATCGTTAAATAGATCCATTATGAGATCATGACATTCTTTTACTAACATTGGTGCAACCATAAACTACTTTAGTAATTTCAAAACTGCTTCACTATCTGTTAATACGAATTTAGAATTAGACCTGCCTGTTCAATCAATTTCACGAGAGGTTCGGAAATGTCCAAATCTTTAAAAGAGTTCAGTATAGGGTTTATCCGGAAAGTAATAGGGGTGATTTTCTTCCGCACCGATTGGATTCGGTAGAGGGCGTTCCTATCTAGCGAACGAGCGGCTGGTCAGTTGTCTCCGAGCACCTGGAGAGTCAGGACAAACATTTTCGAGCGACGTGTTTCTGTGAGAGGTGCAAGCCGAAAACTCATAACGGTACGATTAATAACTTCTTATAGCACAATAAATTAGTAACTAATTACGCCACAGACATTAAATTTCACACCCGAGATGATATGAAAAGGATAGCAAAAATTGGATGATGGACGTGGTACCACTTTTTGCTACAGAATATATGGATCCCAGTATCTATAGTTGACTTTTGACTGAATATATCCGCCATTGTGTGAGGTATTTAATTGAAATTCAAACTGAAACCTTTCCAGTATTTCTGTTTATCAGAAATGGGTTGAATCGTGTTAATACCTCCCTGTGATCGCTAACCCTAGTATAAAGATTTTCGAACATCCGTCTGCAGTGGCGAACGCAGGAAAAAAATTTGGGGGGGGTTTTAGGTAAAAAGACAATGTTTCATTATTTTATTCACAAATTGAAGTCTAATCTTCTTTTATTTTGGGCCATAATATTTAAAATCTCTTCCTCCGTCACGTCTATATCTCTATGGATATTCAAGAGAGCCATTCCGTTCAGGCGTGCTTCTCCAGTTTTATTTCTTAAATGTGTTTTAAGCCTGCGAAGTGAGGAAAACGAGCGTTCACTTGAAGCGACAGATATAGGGATTGTTGCTCCAATCTTTAAAAACCGATGCACTAAAAAAGTTTTGGATCTCTTTGTTTGATTTAACCAGTTCCTGAAAATATATTCAAAATTTTAGTTAGAAAATATAATCTGAAGAAAAGATTTTTAACCTTTTCCACATTCTAAATACAGCAAATGAAAAACAAATAATAAGTAAAGTTGTGTATCTAATTCAGACCAGTTTTTTCTGGTTGTTTTTATTAAAAATATAGACTTTTTAGTTAAGGCACTCAAGTATTTTTTTTGCAAATAGCATAATTTTTTTTAATTTAAATTTAATTCACAACAGTTTGCTCATGGAACGAAAACTGAACGTCATAATAAATGAGTTTTTATTTTTCCTGTATTATGATTAACAATAATCTCTAAAAAAAAATAATAGAAACCTTATTGGCGACTTTTCAGTTCAGAACTAATTTTCAACAGAAGTCCATTTTCGACTCACAATTCCCCTTAAATCTAAAAAAATCCAGTTCAGCAGCCACAGAGTTATAAGGCAAGCTCATTACTTTGAAGCAAATTAAAAAAATGTCTCTGTCCAGTTTATATTTTTCTGGGTTTTTTAATTGGCCTACATTCCCACAACTTTTTAATACTATCCAGATACAATGGGTTTGTTTTTAGTTTAACATTTTCATAGTTTCAAAAAATTAAATTCTATCAGCAGAAAAGTATCAAAATAGGCCGTTTGTGAACAAAAAGGTATCAAATCACAAAATTTAGAAAAAAAGTATCAAAAAAGATACAATTGTATCAAAACGGCAACGCTGTTAGTGACTAATGTATTCAATTATTTTACATATTCACACATTGTCGGCAGAAAGATTGCTTTGAAAACAACAAATTACAATTTTTCAAATGACTATGTAGAATTAAATTCTATTATTTAAAAATTCAATTACTTTGAGGGGGGTTTTAACACCCCAAAACCCCCCCTGCTTTCGCCCCTGTCCGTCTGACTTTGCTTTAAATGATTACTGATTGTTTGTGCGGTATCTTAATGAAACCCAGAGAATATTTCTTAAGTATGTGACATGATAATTGTTAATATATGTTTTATACTACATATAATGAATTTCGTTTTTCTAATAATCGAATTTGTCGGTCAGTGCATGAGTTATATAGACTATATGTATATGTGTATACTATAAAATTCCGTATATTCAGATTCCCTGATTGACGTTTTACATCTTAATATATTTCACTGGCTTTGATTCTTGCAAGTTGAAAGAGTACAAAATGTTAGGTTGGACCCGAACATAGCTCTTTCTTACTTGTTATTAACCCTTCTCACATTTTCTAGAAGAATGTCGCCTATAGTATACATATATGTACGTATGTACATTTTTGCTTTCCTCGATAACGAGGATATATAGTTTAATTGCAGAACCCTGTTAATAATGGTTACAAAGCAGACTTTTATGTAGCTCCAGGAGGCTATAATTGAGGTGGGAATATACCGTAAGGTCTTGAAGGGCTTGAAACTGCTTTTTGCCCAATTTACATTGCTTTCTGACCGTCCAGCTGTGATCTGCCTTTTAAAGCTATCCAAGTTTATGCCCCGGCTGTGCTATAGTTTTCCTAAGCCGAGACGCTGTAGTCTTTTTCTCATATTTTCTTGTTCGAATTTAGTAAAAACTGTCCCAAATTCTCTTCTTCTTGGACTAGTTTAATTATGTTAAAGTGTCAATGCTTCTGTAAAGTTCGGGTGACCAACATGAGTTTCGAATTATTCATATTGCGTTGGTGCTCGGAAAACGAGTGTTCTTCTAACTCCGTTGTACAAAAAAAACTTAGTGCCTACTAAATAATTAAAGTTTAATTTAGCTCTTTCATTAATATATAGTATACGCCAACGCAGAACCCGCCGGGGAAAGACCTCCACTCCGTTGGAAGGACCAGGTGGAAAAGGACCTCGCTTCGCTTGAAATATTCAATTGGGGCCACATAGCGAATAGAAGAAACGACTGGCGCGCTGTTGTTAACTCGGCATTAGCATGCACTTGGATGCCCCGCTGCCCATTACCAGCTCTTTTATCAGCTGCGATGACACTAGTTCCTCGTCGTACGGCTCAAGTAGTTTCTGTCAGTATATAATTTTGAAAGTCTGTTCACAAGCTTAGACCGCGAAGAACACTCACCTTACTCAATGCTTTTAACGTCATTCGAGGACTTAATGGTATCCTCTTCGACTCTACCCATCTCATTTTTCGATGTAAGGTGGTCTGCAGCATCGGCGTCAAACTTTTTAGGTTTTGATGTTCACCTTCGTGAATCAATAATATACCTCCCGGTATTTTTCGACAGCTTTTAGATAGCTTTATTTCTGCATCGTGGGTATTTTTGTCTCCACCGGAGATTATACTGCGGGTCCTCGAAAACTTTAACGCAGATTTGGACTAAGGGCTGCATTATATTTCCCCACAATTATCTGGTGAAGCTGAGTTCGGACCCTTGACATTGGTTTGGATAGAATTACTTTATTATCGGCCGCTACCTATACTTTCTTAGATAGAGGCACTGATTACAAGAGAATGCTATTTTTATAAAAATATTCACTCCGACTTATAGGCTTCACGTATCGACTGATATGTTCGGTAAACAGTCATCTATAATCGCCTGATTCACAAATTCGTAATCAGAGTTTTTTCAAAGTTATATTCCGTTTTACCAAAGTACTGAAAGTTACGTTTTATTAAACATTTTTATAACTTATTTATTACAAATATTAAAAGAAATTAACTATTAGATATTTTCTTTGAGTTCCGGTCACACTATGAATACATCCTTGCTTTAAGAATTTACGTCTCTTGTACTTTATTACCATTATTTAAATATTATATGTATATTGTAATGTATACTTAGTTGTTCTAGTTTTTCACGACATCTAATATTTTAAATTGAAATAAATCACTCGAACGAATTTCGTTGCAGGTCGAGCTAAAGTTCAGCTACCCCGATCTTTAGAAATGTAAATAAGCTTTGCTGTGCAATGGCTATATTTGCGCCAACGCAATGCCACAATTTTTTGTAGGATGAAGCGCGTAGAAACGTCAAATTATGCTAATAGACAAAAAATTTGCAAAACCGACGAAAATATCGCTCCTCAAACAACCACAAATGCACACACAAACGAACAACCGAAGGGAAGCACATTTCGTACATTTTTATTCAAAAGCAGGAAGAAGAAAAAATCGACGCTTTCGCCAGACAGCAAGCGAGCAATCATTGCTGAAAGCGCGTAACAAACAATGTGACCCCAACGCCCACAGCCGTAACTCTTGTTTCTGTGAGGACGCTTAAAGCGTAGATAACCACAGCAGCAAAGGCTGGCCTGAAATACCTACGACAACAGAAAAAACCTATAACTCTGCGCAAATGTCAATATTTTGTATTCAGCAGTGCAAAGGAGTTCTTCAAAACAGAAAATATTGCCACTGATAGATACACACACATGCTCACTTGCATATTTGTATGTAAATTATACATACTTGCTGCTTAAATGATGCTGATAGTTGTTACTTTTCCCACAATTACTGCTGCACGTCAGCTTGTCACAAGTTGCGTTATCGCAGAAAACGTCACAGCCGGGCAAATGCTCCTAAATTGAGGCTGATATATGCCTAGAAACGAGCATTCGAAGCGAATTGGAAAGTTTGAAGGCAAATACAACATTGGAAAAGAGAAGTCATCGACGTCGGCTGAGAGAGCAGAAAGTGTTTTCGTGTGTCGACATCTATTTTCGAACACCGCCACTTGGTGCCCAATTGCAGTAAAATGGGAAAAGAAAGCATTTAGCGCTGCCGCCCATCTTCGGCACAGAACTTCGCCTTCTACCGTTGTCTGTCGAAGTCAAACGCATAACTGGTGGAACATAGCAGGCACCTGTCACCCTCAAATCCGATTATATTTAGTATACGCAAATATATTTATTTCTGTTTTATATATATAAAAGGGTAGTCAAGGGCACTTAAAGCAATTTAAGTGGAAAAAGTGAAATTAATAGCTATATGTAGACACTATTTCTTAGATACAGATATCTTTGCATATTTTGTGATCGTTTTTCAATTAGATTTTGCTTAATTATACCCTCAACAAGGTATGTTAAGTTTGCCACGAAGTTTGTAACACACAGAGGGAAGCGTCGGAGACCCTATACATAAATGATCAGTATGTTGAGCTGAGTCATTTTAGCCATATAGCTGCCATACAAACTGAATGATCGGAATCAGGTGCTGGCATGGAAAACTTTTGCATTTGACAATATCTCTTCACGAAATTTGGTATGAATATTGTTCTTAGAAATAATGTAACCTTCACTGTTCTGTGTTTTTATAAGGCAAACTGTAAATATGTATATGATATATGCATATGTAATATTATATAAATATTATAACTATTTTCCATTAAGTTTACGTTAAAATCTTCTTAAAATTTTAAATAATTATAAATGTCTAAAAGATCCATTTTCTTTAGTAAATAACCTTAATGTTATACCTGGATATAAAGAACTAGTAAAATGCTTTCCTTCGAATGAAAAAATTATCGCTGAAAAAATAACATTTTGTGACAATGAAGAGGTAATCACCGAGAATGAATATATTTTCTGAGTTGTAAGACTGCCACGGTCATTAAAAAGAAGAATATGTAAAGCCTTAAACTTAGAGCAGACCGGTTTCTAGCTTGTTCCTTTTTCATCTCTGCTTTAGCCACATACAAGGAGCGTTCCAAAGTAAACAGGAATTAAAAAAAACATACAGTCACCGACTATCACTCGTATCGAGCAGACGTGTGTTTTTTCGCGGTCCTTTTTGCGCTTGATTCTTTAAGTGAATACTCAGTGTTTTTGTTATCTTAGTTTGATCTTATTGATCTAATCAGTACTTTCTATCTATAATACTGTAAAATATAGTGGACACAAGTTTATAGTGTGAAATATAAAAACAATGGCCCCCGGGCCCCCTAATCTTGGGGATAACAGATTCGCCCTGCTGGCATCTGATCCCCAACCAAAACGGAAAAAAATAAAAAAACAATTTGAGCCTTTTCCCAGCCTACCAGAAATACAAGTGAGAAATCCTAAATACGTTATCATATCGTCCGTTGACATAAATAAACCATTAAATAGGTATAATTGTTTTGCAATTCATTCTGCATTAAAAATAGTATGCAAAGAAATTATGAAAATTATTGAATTACGCGATGGAAGTCTATGCCTATTACTAAAAGACAAATCAACCGCCGAAAAGTTCATTCGTACTAAATTTTTACACGGTGTCTGTGAAGTGAATGCAAAATATCATGAAAAACTCAATTATACTAAAGGAACAATTTATGCCCCATACTTAATCGATCTAAGTGAAGAAGAAATCATTAGTAATCTATCTGACCAAGGAGTTGTAGGAGTATACAAATTCTCCAAAAACATAGATGGAAAACTAAAACATACCGGAGTCTGTCTTCTTACTTTTGACAAGTACCAACTTCCCAACCACATTGATGTCACTTGGCATTCAGTCAAGGTTAGACCGTATTTCCCTAACCCCATGCAATGCAAAAATTGTGGTAAATTAAATCACACTGCGAAACGCTGCAAAAACCCAAAAATGTGTGAACATTGCAATCTACCCCCCCACAACCCTGACGTATGCACACGTACAATGGGTACAAATTGCGCGGGAAATCATCCATCTTTCGACAGATCTTGTCCCAAATTTTTGCAATCAAAAGAAATATTAAAATTACAAGAAATACAAAACAAATGTACAATGAAAGAAGCGATTAACATATATAAAAATCAAACTCCATCAATTGTTGGTGGCCCTTCTTTCGCATCTATTGTCAATAACCCAATAACAAATAACAACCAAAAACACACATTAAAAGAAACAACTCAAAGCGTAAGCCAAAAAACCAGTTCAAAGCTTAATCTAGACCAACAACAAAATCCAACATCAAACATCATCTCCTTTCCTCAAATCCCAAACAGTGATAACGGACTTTACGAATTCTTATCACAGCGTATAACCGAGTACCAAAACCTTCTACCTGCTCAAAAAAACAACGAAATTTCTTCCCAAATCAACAATCCAACAGAAACCAATAATACCTCAAATAACTTTACCTACAACAACGACGACCAACAACATATCAGCATCGAAAAAACAATAAATCCGAACCCAATTGCTTCATTCAATTCTCCTTTCACCAGTCCTCCTTCCCATTCATACAACAAATTACCTTCACTAACTAATAACCAAGACCCACAATAATACATATTTACACACATATAACAATATATAATACTCCTACGAGTACAATTGCCTAAGTTATTTTTCTTTCAATGATTTCAATTTTGCAGTGGAACATCCACGGATATTTTAATAATTATCATGAATTGCAGCTAATTATTGAAGACTTGAAACCTTCAGTTTTATGTTTACAAGAAACACATTTACGTCATAATATCTATCCTAAACCTCCAAGTGGCTACAATGGATATTTTTATAATAACCCTCAGTTCCAATCCAGCAAGCAAGGTGTGGCAATTTTGGTAAAAAAGAATTTACCACATAAAATGGCTTTCACGGATAATACCTTACTCACTATCGCTATTGAGATACTAATCAACCCGAAACTAACAATAATTAATACCTACATTCCACCTAAACAAAATTTCTCCTCCTCAGATGTCTTACACATCTTGAATACACCACAAAGTCCTATACTTTGGATGGGTGATTTCAACTCATGGAGTCCGATTTGGGGTTCCCCTTTATCAAACGATAGAGGTACAAAAGTCGAAGATGCTCTATTATGCAGTAATCTCATAGTTTTAAACGATGGCAGCCCCACACACTTCTCCACCCATCAATCTTTCACTCATGTAGACGTTACTACATGTTCCTCAAATATTTTCCCTTTATGTTCTTGGAAGGTCCTTTGTGACCTTCATGGTAGTGATCACTTCCCTTTGTTGACAGAAATCGGGTTTCACGCAGAAACGCCAACAAAGAAGTTCAAACCAATATTTCTAACCAACAAAGCCAATTGGAAGAGTTACAAAGATCTTTGCTCATCTATATCTAATAAATATATTATTTCTAATAATATCAACCAAGAGGCGGCACATATTCGGAAAATAATATGTTCGTCAGCACACCACACCATACCTCAAACCAATAATACATATCAACACCGATATAAGCCATGGTGGAATAGTGAACTAGAAAATCTTAGATCACTAAAACGCAAAAGCTGGTATAAGTATAAAGAAACCCGTAACCTTCTAGACCTTTTAACATATAAACGCGACAATGCTATTTTTAAACGACAAACCAAAAAGGCAAAGAAAAATAGTCTGGAAGAATTTACTGAAAACATCAATCCGAAAACCTCTCCTCAACAGGTATGGCGAGATATAAGACGCTTGTCTGGCGGGAAAAAACCTAACACAATTAATTGTTTGAACACCCAATCTGGATTAACAAACGACCGAAATATCATAGCGAACGCGTTCGCCTCGTACTGGAGCTCCTATTCATGTGACTCTACTTTTACTAAACAGTTTGTGGCTGAAAAACAAAAATATTTAAGCCATATACTCCCACTTAACGACAACCTTAGTAATTCAGCGCTAAATTTAGAATCAAATATTTCCAATGCCGAATTTGATGACGCAATTTCCACCTCCAAGGGTAAAACGCCTGGTTTAGACAGGATTTCCTATGACATGCTAAGAAACATCCCGCAAGACGTTAAAAATAGAATAGTTAATCTTTACAATAAAATACTTTCAGACGGTATATATCCTCAATGTTGGAAAATAGCTGAAATCATTCCAATACCTAAACCTGGGAAACCTCCATCAGAAATCACGAGTTATAGACCTATGTATTTCACTGCTATCTTGTTTAGGAAAAGTCTTGGAGAAAATAATCTCCAAACGATTGATGTGGTACGCGGAGAAAAATAGACTAATCACTCACAACCAAGTCGCTTTCCGAAAAAACCAAGGTACAATAGACGCCCTTTTACACTTTGAGCACCATTGCTCTAAAGTTATTTCCAACAAGGGGCACGTTACTTGCTTAAGCTTAGACTTTGAAAAAGCTTACGATCGTATCGGTCTTCACAAAGTTCTGAAGCAAATAGCAAATTGGAAATTAGGACCGAAAATATACAATCTCCTCAAAAATTTTCTTACTAATCGTAAGTTTCGGGTTAAAGTTCACAATAGTTTTTCTCACTGTTCTCCGCTAGAAAATGGAGTTCCTCAAGGTTCTCCTTTATCTGTAGTCATATTTATAATTGTATTTAATGAAATCAGCCAGATACTTTCAAACTACCAAGTCGACCATTGTATGTATGCAGATGATATTCTGATATTTTCAAAACATCTTGATTTGAATAACGTCAAACTAACTTTTATGGAAATACTTAATGATATATCTAATTGGTCTCTCACATCTGGCGCTAAGTTATCATTAGATAAATGTAACATCTTACACATCTGTCGTAAAAAAAACTGTAATAATATTAATATCACATTTAGGAACATAAGTATACCTACTGTTAATGCTATTAAAATTTTAGGACTTATTTTCGACTCTAAGTTTAAGTTCAAAAAACATTGTTTATATGTAAGAAAAAAACTTTTTGATAGGTTAAATATAATTAAGTTCTTATCTTCACGACATTCTTTCATTCATCCTACAATACTAATTAACGTCGTGAGATCTCTAATTTTATCGGTTATTGACTACGGACTACCAATCTACGGGCATCATGCTGGCAGCGATTTGAAAAAACTCTATGCACCTTATCACATGGCAGTAAGACGTAGCCTAAGGGCCTTTCCAACCTCCAGCACCATAAGCATACTTGCCGAATCCGGAATGCCACATATAAACGAAAGACTGAAGTTTAGCACAATGCAGTTAATACCAAAGGTTTATCTAGGCGCTAACGCTAATTTGCTCAACGACGTACGGTTGGCCACACGACGCAAACGAACACTCAAGTTCCCTTCAACTATACACCTTGTCCTAAAGTACGCCCATGAAATTGATATACCCCTTACACCTAAGCCTTCGAAGATTAGCAAACACCCACCATGGACTCTTCCCTCTTCTGTTATAGAAGACAAATTAATGAGATGGAACAAAGCTTCCACGAATGGTGAGGTATACAAACAACTCTTTATACATCGTGAAAGAGTGCTCATTTCAGAAGGATGGAAATTCATTTACACAGATGGCTCCAAAAACTCCCACAACACTGCTTATGCAGTGGTTTCGGAGAACTCGAAAATAATTAAAAAGGGGTTACTTTTATCGCCATGCTCGGTCTTTACCGCTGAAGCATACGCCATAAAAGAAGCTATCCACTGGTCATCACTTTGCAAAGGCAAATTTGTAATATGTACCGACAGTCTTGCAACAATCACAGCCGTCCAAAATACATCCAACAGTAGCCCTCTAATCAGAGAAATTCGGGACAAATTAATTGATGGCCAAAGAAAAGTTAAACTAATGTGGATTCCAGGCCACTGTGGCATTCCAGGTAACGAACTCGCTGATAAAGAAGCAAAAAACGTCACTCGTAGTCCATGCATTTACGAGAAAACTTACGAAAGCAACGAAATTTTGCGATTCGTAAGAAACTACTTAAAGTTTAAAGCGAGAGCGGTATGGGATACATTTGACAACCGCTATCGACTCATAAATCCCGATCATAGAAAAGCTGCATACCCTTCCGCTTGCAGCGTCCCGGAGATCAAAATTTTCACACGACTTCGCTTAGGACACTGTATCTTAACTCACCAACATATTCTGGATCGGAACATAATGCCTGGTTGCCGGCTATGCAACAGTTCACCAAACTCCGTAGAACACATATTAAACCTCTGTCCTACACTTTGCAACATACGACGGGATCTCATCGACACCTCTCCTTCGAAACTTCTCCAAGAACCAACAACTGCCAACATAAAAAATATCTACAACTTCATCTCCAGAGCCCAATTAAAGCACCTTATCTAAAATCAACCTAATATCATTATCACAGCTTTCTATATATTTCATACACTACAACTTAATTTTAAGTAAACTTCTGCTCATAACTACTTCTAATCATAAGTATCCACATTGTAAATATTAGCTTAAACATTTGTATATATAGTTACACTATGTATGTATATATATGTAGATACACTCTTTGGAGACTGTAACATTTATAACTCATGTATATCCTATATACTTTAACATTGGTCATAACCCTAACTCATTACTAATATTTGATAATCAAATGTACATATTAATTTAATCCCTCAGCCGAAGGCCCTGTCGCTAGTGCTGTTATATTTTATAGGTAGTATAATTATTCATAATTGTATTTCCTTTAATAAATAAATAAATAAATAAATAAATAAAAATAAAAAAAAACATAGCAAATGGCTTTTTCGATAAAATCAATTTACTTGACTCAAAATAGTCTCGATGTTTTGGAGATGTTCAATTCCATTACCATAAATTTCAATCAGGATTTCGGCTGATGTTTGATGAACTCACGCACAGTTTCGATGGAATTTCCGGTGATCATGGATTTTGATTGGCCCAGATGTTGATCGTCATTTATCTCCTCACGACCACTTTGAAAACTTTTAAACCACTCATGCACTCTGCTACGGGATAGGCAATCATCATCATAAACTTTTTTCATCAATTGAAACGTTTCGGTAAAAGTTTTACTAATTTTAACACAAGCATACTGACACTTAAAGCGCAATAACTTCACTTGCAATCAATGAAATGTCATAAAATTCTCACTGGACTATCATTCGATAAAGATAGCAGATTTTATTGTACCAGTCGAAATATAGATGGGGGTCGCTAGATTCAAAAGGTCCTGTTTACTTTGAAACGCAGCTTGTATATAACTTATCAGTGTAGACATTAATGTAAGTATTCCATGTATGTATATAGAGGAATTTTTGAACTGATACCGGCATACTTTTTTGATTCTGAGGGCAATATACATACATACATGTTTCGTTTAAATAAGTTATTTCACTTATTACTCTATTACCCACTTCACAGAAAGCATGCCCGTATACGTTACGTATACGCAGAGTCGAAGTTCCTTTAAATATTAAATTATATTTCTTACAGAAATGCAAATACAAGCATCGTAACTAAATTTAGTAAAAAATAAAAATACTTTGCATTTGTGTGTAGGTACAATAAGGCTTTAGTTAACGTCGCGCGTGACAAAAGGACTGCATCACATGCGAGCAAGATAGTTGGGAATGGTTTAGCGCACAATATAACAAAACTAAATGCTATTCTACCAATAATTTTACCACCAGAAGAAGTAGAAGACGAATTTTGAAATACTTGCGAACAATATTTTCCTTTAAATTTTCAAACCTCAGAAGTTTTCTTCTTTCTATAAGTAAAATGTTTATATAGATGTTGTGAAAGAAATCTAGAAGTAAAAAAAAGTAAACCAAATTTTTAATATGTGTACGTTTTGAAATTTTCTTTCATCAAATTGTCACCTAATATATTGAGACATTTTATCACAAATAAAGTATTTTATATATCAAGTGAACATATTGAAGGCTTTTATTTGATGTCAATGCAAATATTTGAAAATTTTTTAAGTACACAATGACAAACCAGTGTATTCCCTGTTTACAATGTGTAAATACGTCAATAAACGAGCTTTGATCAATTTTTGAGACTCTTAAAATCTCTGCTGGGTGAACAGACACGTTTTCCAACTCTGATCATAAACTCTAATCCAATCTAATCCAAAGGATTGAAATCTGAACTTCAGATGGTCAGCCATCTTTAGCTATGAAGCATGGATTATAGCTTTTAAGCCACTGATGAGGACCACCCTCCTTTGTGTACTGGAACAGTATCTTGTTGGAAAATCCAATGCTCTCCATCGAAGAGAGTGTTGCGCAACTGCTCTGTCGCGCTTCTAAAACATTCTGATAGTATACTTCTGCCTCAGTTTTAAGCCATAGAAGTGAAGAGGTGGAACGCCTTTAAAGGAAGCTGGGTGGTTTTCTCGTTCTACCCTTAGAATAACATTTTTATACTCTTGCAACACGTTGCTATAGAGTTTTGTTCACCCAACGGTATAGCAACACGTTGCTATAGAGTTTTGTTCACCCAACGGTTGTTTGGATCACCTAAAAAGAACCAAGTTCGATATAAGGTTATAGTACTGTGATCAAATTGAAAGGTGAATTTTGTACTATTCTTCTCCTTCAAAGTAATCCCCTCCCGCTGCAATACACTTATGCAACGAATTTACCATTCATCATAGCACTTGGAAAAATTCTCCGACGTGATGGCCATCAGTGCCTTCTTCGATTCAGCTTTTATATCCTCAATTGAGTCATAACGGTTCTCTCGGAGTGGCCCTGTGAATTTGCTGAATTGCCAGAAGTTACACGAAGGTACATCAGGCGAATGCGGTGGTTGCGGTACGATAATAGTTGAAAATGTGGCGAAATTATCACGAATAACCAATGCAGTAGGAGATGGCGCATTATCGCATTGTTCAATAAATTCAGACCTAGTAAAAATCGAAGAATTCACTTTTAGAGTCTCACAAAACAAAGCGTATTTCAAATACTAATGAATATTTTGACGTGAAATTAGCATAGATGTCACTAACAGTACTACCAACTTACAGAAAAAAAATTACCGATTGGAAATACATGTACATGCACATGCGAAGTATAAATTAAAAATTCACATTCATTTGATCACAGTAGTATAACGTACTGGTATGAAGTGAGCGTTGAGATACAAATGAGTTAATAGGGAACGTTTATTGTGAACGAACCTTAATTCTTTTCTGTTCGGTTGTCATTGCATCTATCACACATATTCAATACCCTTACACTCATTAAATAAACTGCATCATATGTTTCCAGTGTGTTAAAAATATCAAATTTTGAAAGCATTTGAAAAAAGTGCTACAGAATCGAATCAAATGGTTTCAACTGTTCAGAGATAATGATTTTAATGTGAGAAATGAAGAACGAACAAAAATCTTGAAGACGCCGAACTGAAAGCAATGTGATACTTTGAGTCTAAAGCCAATGGCAGGCAGTTAAATGTTGCACAGCAAACGATTTTAGACCATTTGAAGGCTAGGGTAAGATTCACTTGTGAATTTTCGCTTTGAAGACACGAAGGAAAAGGAGTTTAGCATCTAATTGTCGCAGGCGATGACGAATGGACTTATTTTAAGAATTCTAAACGGAGAAACTAATGGGTTAGTCCGTGACAACCATCAATATCGTAGTACACCATACAAGGCAGAATTGGTTCAACGAACTGCTACCGCACCCACCATATTCACGACACTTGGTTTCTTAGCAGCATTAGCTGAGTCGAGAATTGGATGTCTAATTGGTTTGCTTCAAAAGATGAAAGAACGCTTTCTCAAATTTATTAAATGAGTAAGGCAGGTCTCGAGATATATTACTTCACGATGCCATTCCCAATGTTCAATTTTTAATTCAGCTCCATGCCATTTCGATGGTAAAACTTAATGAATCTGTCGTATTTCGTTATACAATATATTTATAAGGCAACCAGATCGATCATGTTGCGTTAGATGGAAGACACGTCTCCAGTGTTTTGGACGTGCGTACGCTCCGTGGTCCTAACTTCGACTCAGACCATTATCTTGTTGCAGCCAAGGTTCGACATCGACGTGCACTCCTGCTCTCTGAGAGCACTCGTCAACAACTCGGTATAAGGGAACTGTGAGACAGCATTTTAAGCTCCAGCTGCAACCGAACCATTGGTTTTCGGAAAATTCAAAAGAACAGCTGGTACGACGAGGAGTGTCGTGTTGCAGCGGAGAGAAAACGGACTGTCCACCTCGCAACATTACGATCGACCACAACACGTGCGGGATGGGATAGATACCAAGAGTTGAAGAGGGAAGCGCGCCCAATTTGCAGACAGAAAAAGAGAGAGGCCAAAATGCGTGAGTATGAAGAGCTTGATAAACTGGCCGATAGGGGTAATGCTCGAAAAAAAGCGGCGACTAAAAGAAGGTTTCAAGACCGGAGCATAAAATCCCCAGAGGTGATCTAGTAGCCGATGCCCAGAGCCTACTAAAATTATGGAGGTAACACTTCTCCAGCCTGCTGAATGACAGTGAAAGCGTAACGCCATGAGAAGGCGAATCCGACTCCCCAATCGATTACGATGGAGCAGACGTTCCATTACACGACCATGAAGATGTTCGAATAACCCGTCTGAAGAAAACCAAAGCGGCGGGGGCCGATGGATTGAAGCTATTCAAACACGCCGGCGAAGAACTAATGAGGAGCATGCATCAGCTTCTTTGCAAAATATGGTCAGACGAAAGCATGCCCAACATGTGGAATTTAAGTGTGCTCTGCCCAATCAATAAAAGGGAGATCCCACAATCTGCACAAACTACCAGGGGATAAGTCTCCTAAACATCGCATATAAGTTTCTATAGAGCGTACTGTGTGAAAGATTAAAGCCCACTGTTAACAAACTGATTGGACCTTATCAGTGTGGCTTTAGACCTGGAAAATCAACAACCGACCAGATGTTCTCCATGCGCCAAATCACACCTCACCCCATCCCTTAGTCGATTTCAAAGCTTCTTTTGACAGCACGAAAAGGAGCTGACTTTATGGCGCGATGTCTGAATTTTGTATCCCCGCAGAACTTATACGGCTGTGTAAACTGACGTTGAACAATACCAAAAGCTCCGTCAGGATCGGGAAGAACTACTTCGACCCGTTCGATACCAAACGAGATTTCAGACAAGGCGACTCCCTATCGTGCGATTTCTTCAATCTGCTGGTGGAGAAAATAATTCGAGCTGCACAACTACATAGAGAAGGTACAATCGGTACAATCTTCTATAAGAGTGTACAGCTGCTGGCATATGCTGATGATTTTGATATCATCATCAACACCCGCGCCGTTAGTTCTGTTTCTCCAGACTGAATAAGGAAGTAAATGGGCCTGGCAGTGAATGAGGCAAGACGAAATATTGAAAGTCATAACTTCGAAGTTGTAGATAATTTTGTCTATCTTGGAACCAGTATTAACAGTAACAACAATGCCAACCTCGAAATCCAACGCAGAATAACTCTAACTAAGAGGTGCTACTTTAGACCGAGTAAGCAATTGAGAAGTAAAGTCCTCTCTTCACGAACAAAAACCAAACTCTATAAGTCACTCATTATTCCCGTCCTACCATATGGTGCAGAGGTATGGATGACGACAAGTTCAGATGAGTCGATGTTACGAGTTTTCAAGAAAAAGGTTTTGCAAATAATTTATGGTTCTTTGCGCGGTGACCACGGTGAATATCGCATTCGATGAAACGATGAGATATACGATGACATTGACATAGTTCCCCTCCGTTGGAGGGGAGGTGGAGGACCTGGCTTCGCTTGAAATTTCCAATTGGCGCCACGATGCGAAAGGGAGAAACGACTTGTGCGCAATTGTTAACTCGGCTATAATCACGTAAGCGATGTCTACGCCAGTAAAGAAGAAGAACCCTATATATGTATATCTCGTTTAGTTTTAGTTCCGAAAGATGAGCAGCGTCTTGGAGAGGAAAGGACATGAGATTTTAGACCAACATCTCAAATACGGAGAGACTAAATAGACGGACTCGCCACACTGATACATATATACTTATATGCTTATTAATAGGGTTTCCATTACTAACTTTTGAGTGTTACAAGCAAATTCATTCTCGTCGTATGCATTGTTGTAACAGAAATTCGGCAAAACTGAGTATATTTCATTTTGAATCCATATATGAATTATCTAGATTTATTGATATAACAATAATAACGTGTTAATTGGTTGATATGCAGTCTATTTTTTCTGTGTGTAGAAAAGTTATTCGGTGCGACAGTACTCGAATGGTTTCTCTTTATGGCAGTTGAAAATTGCCAATTTCAATTATACCCAACGTTTCAGGGAGTTTTAAGCGAATTTTAAACTAATATTTTTTCCGCACATTTTAATAAATACATAATTGTAACTGTACTAGCAAACAAACAGCTCTAGCAACATGTTCCGATAGTACAAACTCAATCGTTTTCAAATAGTTAGTATAGTATGTGTACTCGTAAATATTTGCCGTTTTGCCTTTACAATTTTCTGAGAAATTTAAAAATTGCACCAACTAACCATGGGAAGAATTGAATATATGTAAATATATACAAATGTGCGAGAATTGGTATCAACTCAACCGGTAAAACGCGCATTCAAATATACCGAAATACATTTGTCTTCGGTTATTTATTGTTTTTCGTGTGGTTTTCCATTTGAGGCGGTAACTATTGCCAGTACGCCACAATATATACGAGTATGGTATAAGTATATACATATGTATGTACAGTATTCAGTCGTTTACTTGAACGAAAATATTTTGGTTCATAGATAATATTGATTGCCATACCGTTCAGAATATCAATCGGAAGGGACATAGATTCGCACTTAAAGGTTGCTTAATGATTGGCCGAACTTATCTTTGCTTTTGTGCTGTCTTCACTGTTATTCTCCGATAAGAGTAGAACTTACAAGTTGTTTTCTAACCTCCAAATAGTTTTGGACTTTACGAGAGGTATTTTCAGCACAAAAATACGCTTTGCGGAGCGATATCCGAGGAGTTACCGCTTTTGGTCAAAATATTTTGGTACTAATCTGATAAACCTGTATTCCAACCGCAGTCTGTATAGTTGTAATGTGTCCCTCTAAACAGTACAACAGGACAGCTGCCAATAGAGCAAACTACAAACTACCCAAATGGGGGATACATACTGTACCATAAAATTAATATTGCAGCATGCTCACTCACTCATGCTTGTAGTATGTTCTCTTGCATATATGTATAGGCGAAAACACACATTTATATAACAATAAAAATAGCAAACTCGCCAGAATGTACCGATAGTGAATTCAGCAAAATAAATTTCCATTTATATATACTTGTATGTACACACAAAATGTAACTCACAACTGTTTTCAAATAAATACAACCAAAATACTTTCAACCCATAAAATCACAAGTAGTTTTGGTGTACAGCTGCATAGTCTTTGCCCATGACATTCAACTTAACCACTATTGCCAACACTTTTGTTGTATCAGCTGTGATTTTTCAATAGCTTTTTGTCTCTAGTGTATGTGTGTGCAAACCACCTTATTTGCAAGTGTATGTGCGCTTTTATTGCTGACGTACTTGGCTTTAGCTTAAATTCATTGTATAAATTTATAAATTCAGTAATATTGCAAACCCTTTTGTGTTGATTTAACTAAATTACCAGAGACCTTAAGTGGCCTTCGGTCACAACAATCCAGACTTATAAATTTTCCTCAGCAAGCATTTAAGCGATAAATCTAGTTTTTTCTGAAGATTTCGAAAAATTATTCAAACTGTATACAACCTACTAATATATATATATATATATTATATATACACCGTATATATATGTACCTTATATATATGTATATATTTGCATAGCAAAAGTAAGCACTTTTCTATCAAACATCACTGCACTAGTAGACTAGAATAAAAAGTGTATGCATTTTAATAACAATGACGTATGTATAGATATTAACAAGGAATCACTTTTTTCCAGTTTTTATTGCTATGTATATATATATACTTGTATTGTAATTAAAATTCAAGCACTTCTTGTGTACAAATACACGACCAACAATTATATATATTCATATACATGCAATACTAAATGTTTTATAAATCTTGCTCAATAATTTTTTACCAACGATTGAAATTGACGTTATTCGGACATGTATGAGTAAATCTCTGATAGATTTGAGATATAAAAGTTTATTTTTACCTACTTCTCATATACATATACTAGGTCTGTCGCAAAAGAAACAGGAGTATTAAAAAAACAACAAAAAATTAATATTTTTCAAAAGTTATATTTTTTTATTCAAAGTAGTTTCCTTGTGCTTCGATACAGCGTTTAGCCCGGTGAATTAGTATTTCAAATGAGTGTTTAAGGTCATTTTTCGGAATGCTCTTGAGAATATCGGTCATCGCTTTTTGGATAGCTGAAGTGTCCTGAAATCAGTGTCCTTTCATGGGCAAATGAAGTTTTCCAAATAGGTAAAAATCACAGGGTGCCAGATCAGGTGAGTAGGGTGAGTAATTTATGGTTAATATGAAGTTTATTGTCAAAAAATCAGTGACAAGCGTCGACCGATGACACGGCGCATTATCGTGCAACAGGCGCCAGGACCCTGCCTCACGGTATTGTGGTCCAGCACGACGAATGCGTGACAAAAGACGCTTCATAACACCAAGGTAAAACACAGCATTAATCGTTTGGCCAGGTGGGACGAACTCTCGGTGTACAATACCCTCAGAATCGTAAAAACAAATCAGCATTGTCTTTATTTTTGACTTCTGAAGACGACTTTTTTTCGGTGATGGCTCGTCTGGATGCTTCCATTGGGCACTTTGACGTTTGGTTTCGGGATCATATTGAAATTTTTGTTCTTCAGCCAATTTGTGCGGAACAAACTTGGAGCACACCTTCCGTAGACCCAATTTATCTATCAAAATGCGATGAATGGAGTCTTTGTGATATTTACATAACTCCATTTCCATGTAACGCAAAGCAGATTTCGGCTCATTCTTAATAAATTCCTGCACTTTTTCAATATTGTTTTGGGCAATCACTGATTTTGGCCGACCCGACTTCTAATCGTCACAGAGGTCCTCACGACCTTATTGGAATCGCTTAAACCACTCATGCACATTACTACGGGATAGGCACTGATCACCATAAACTTTTTTCATCATCAAATATGTATGTATTTCTCTAAAAAACTTCAGGAGCCAAGGTCAATTGAAAACAACAGGTAAAGCACACTTTTATAATCATGCAACATGTTACGTCAGAGTATGCTAGTTTTGTTCGCCTCAAAATATTATAATCGAGTTAGATATAAGGACATATATATTTAAATGATCAATGTGAAGAGACGAGTTGAAGCCCGAGTGACTGTCTGTCCGTTCGACTGTTCGTTGGCATGTGCTCGTGATAACTTGAGTAAAAATTAAAATATCTTGATGAATCTTGGTACAAATGTACCTTTGCAAGAAAGTGAATTGGGCGAAATAGGACCACTGACTGCGACGTTCAATAAACTCCACAAAACGAAAACCATGACTAATTTTAAGCATTAAATTTTATCTCCGAGATGGTAAAGACGGCTTAATAGGAGCCGGGGTCAAAATTTTAAAATTGGCATTGCACCCCACATACTTTTTATCCAAAAAGTGTCTGTGTGTAGGGGCGGATACAGAGGAAAATTTGGGTGGGAACTATAAAATTTTGTACCTGCAACTCAAAATTAACTCTCCGCAGTTAACCTAAACACCGCAACCAAACCACCGAACAATTAGTATTTTCTGGAACAAAATGGAATAAAATCAGCCTGATGTTTGAAAGTCCTGTTAATAAGTATATTTTATATATTTATAGTATTTTTTATAGGCACTTTCCGGGATGGTCTTCAGCTCCCGCGTCGAATTTGTTTTGATGTCTTCAATTGAGTCGAAGCGTGTTCCTTGAAGTAGATATTTCAGTAAGTAATGAGAAAAAGTCACAGGGGGCCACATCAGGTGAATACCGTGCTTGCTCAATGATACGTTAAAAAATTTTGTAAAATTCGGCAAACACTACAGAAGTCGACTGACATAAACAGCTGCTGTAAGCACACTGGTTGACAGATCGCGCTAATTTCTTGACATCATAATTGAGGACAGTTGTACTAACCTAGGAAAAAAATGTACCTGTCTTCCATATGAGCGGAAGATGAGGGGAGAAATGAAGAACTCCCGATTCCCGTATTTACCCGATTCAACCAATTTTTGATACACAGAATTACTATTGTGAGAAAAGGAAGTTCACTTGTATACTATATGTCACACATTGACCGACATTTTCGGTCAAAACTCAACAATACCTGTAGATAGTGGGGTTTTCATATTCGGTACCTAGGGGCTTGAACAATTTTTAGTTATACGGCGGGTGGAATTTAAAATTATGACATAAGAATATTTGACTTAAGAATATAAGAAGAATGCCACTTACATATTATTGTTTAGTCGAAATTGGTTTTTTCGAGTCCCGAGATATGTAATTTCACCAAAAGTGGGCAAAAGCTACTGCGATCCCCTGTGCCCAATTACAGTTTCGTATCTTAATTTAGTGCTTAGTTATGAAACTTTATATGTTTTCGGTTAATAGCGTTTTGTGGGGGTGGCAGTGGTTCTGTTACACCCATTTATGAACTTGTATTTTTTGAACTATATCTCAACTTATGTTCAAGTTACAGCGTGTACGGACGGACGGACAGACAGACATTCACCCGTATTTCAACTCGTTTCGTCATCCTGATTAACAAAAGGTGAACAAAACTATTATACTCTGCAATAGCTTGTTGCAAGAGTATAAAAACGTCAACTTTGATTGCAATGGAGCTTAAATGCCGTTAAAAAAGTTTCTATATAAGAACTTCGTCCGAACTTATCCATATAAACGGGAAGTGTATCGTTGCCTTGCGTAACAATCCACACCAATTTTTTGCAGAAATCTTGTAAAATAAAAAAGTTCTCCAAACAAGATCCTGAATTTGATCATAATGGTTCCGCCTAATTTACAGAATTTTGGAAAAAAGGACGTGTATGCAAAATTTTAGATACTAACGTAGGTCGATCGTACGGTCAATCGAACGTGCCTGGATCGACTCAGCTCGTCGATTTGTAAACCCGTTATGTATTGCTTTTTTAAATTTTTCACTAGATTTGCCATTTAAAGACAGACATACGCGCAAGTATACATATTTTAATCAACTCGACTACCCATTCCGAATATATAGATATATAACATAATACATGTGTATGTCCATACAATGTATGTCCACATTCTCACATATGAAATAATGCTTGTAATAAGGTATATCAGTAAATTGTAAAATTCGCACAATGGGGCTACTAGTAAACTGAACTTAATATTTCTTTAGTCTGGCTGACATTGATTGCAATTACCATTGCTGCCTTTGCCATTCTGGGCATTGTGGAGAAAGCGGCTTGTGCTCATTTAAAAGCTTTCAATAGTAAAATGGACGATAATTGCCTACGTACTTGTGCAAGCGGCTGAATTAAACATCAACCATACGACACCTGCAGTCACATTAAACAACTAACACATAAACAAATGAGATTTACACGGAAAACTTTAGTATACTGCTCATGCTTCACATTATGTTGTACAACCAAAATATTCGAACGAAAGGAACGAAAGGTAAACTATTGTACGGATCAGGCCATAACCACATTTTGCTTTTGCTCCGGAGCTGTGCCTTCCATATTCAGCGCAGCGCTATCGACTATTTAAGGAACTTGTTTCGACAGCACAATCCTTAACCTTTGATGTCAATAGATGAAAATATTGTGACCTATCCCACCTTTCACCACATTTGGTAGGTAATATTATCATATTTTTCTTATATTTTACATTTGATTCTAAAATTATTGTAGCTCTCATATACCGTATATGTAGACCCCCGTTCTTAGTGCGATTTTTTTATCGAAAATAACGGTCAATCCTCCATTACTTTTTTTAATTGATATTTTATACATACATATGTAGGCCTAAGTGATGAAATGTAATAGCTAAAAAAATTGTACTTTTTGATTTAACGAAAATTTTGGAAAGTTTGATTTATTTCTCCACATAGTATGCCATTAGCTCGCTACACTTGACCAAGCAATGCTCCAATGTCAGCGAAAACCTCCTCAATCGATTCAAATTTCTGCACAGCGAGTAAATTTTTCAAATTTAAAAACAAATGAAAGTCGCCCGAGGCCAAATCTAAAGACATTTTCGTCTGTTCCTTGATGTGTAGCTTGTAACAGTGGATCCATGTTTTACCGACGGTCATGAAATGATTTATATATCCTTCGGTTCGGGTCAAGCTTTGCAGAGCAGTTTTCTGATAGTTGAATGTTTTGTGCGAAATGAGACAACATTTTTCTTGTAGCCAATATATACTGCTATGACCCACGTGGTCTTTTGAAATGCCTACTGTTTCTGATATCTCACGCACACGTTATCCTACTGGTAGCTATTTTCAGTGCACCTTAGTTAAACTAATTTCTGACTTTCATCACCGCATAGAGCATCCAAGCGCTCTTTAATTGTTTTAATTCTCTGCTCAATTTTCCTTCCAAAAACAAAAAACCGAATTAACGCCCGATATCGCTCTTTTTCTACATTGTATATTAAATCAGCTACTACTTAACAAAATGAGATGCAATATGTATGTAAGTTAGAGAATATTTTTCCTAAAGTATCAAGAATGGCGCCATAAACGCATTATTAAAAAAACTTGCACCCTGTTGCCGCACGGCTAGACGCCTCAGAGATAAATTTTAAAATACAAATTTCATTTGTCTGCAGTAAAGGATGATCGATTCATGCAAATTGTTATAAATATATTCATATCTCAAAGCACAGAGCGACTGTATTATGTGTGCATGTACATTAGTGTTCATAGTTCAAGGATAATTTGCTGCATTTCGTTACGTGTCTGAATAAAATTACAAACGAATTTAATGTATTGGAAATGCAGACATAAGACAACAAAGACTGAAATTATGGATTGTCGTTGTAATATTTTTGCACACGCACTTATACATGTAGCTGTGTGTATAGAAGTTGTAGTAATGAATCAACCAAGCATGCTTCTGAGATGAGAGAAAGCGCGTCCACTCATGTTATTCTTCCATAAGGCACTATCGTAAAGAGTTTTATGGTTTATGCACCATAATATCTTCCAAATTGTCAACTAATAATTCTTAATATTTACAACAAAACTTTTAGAATTAATATTTAAAATTATCTTTTCAAGAATATTTCAATGAGCTCACATACTTAGGTATGCATTAGTATTCCATATAAAATAAGACTAATATTTTAGTGCTGCCGGAGTGGGGGTGTAACCGATGGCATACTTCAAAAACACTATTTCAAAGTTTCATCTCGTTATATTGATTGCTTCTTGATTTACATACCGGAAAGTGAAAGAATCAAAAGAAATGTAAAATTGTTTATATGGGAAGTATGTAGACTAGGTTTTAGTCCGATTTCGCCTTTTCTCACACTGTGATATTAGAAAGTCAAAGTAATATCATGTACCGAAGTTGGTTGAAGTCGGTGAAGCTAAAAGTTCCTGAGATATGTGATTTTACCTAAAAATAGGAAGTGCCACACCCATAGTTCAATTTTGACCACAGCTCCTTTAAAGCCCTCTCATACCATCTCGGGAGTAAAATGTAATGTCAAGCGTATTTATTTATTGATTTATAACGCTCAAAAAAGACTATTACAGGGCGGGGCCACGCCGACTTTTTCAAAACTTTTAGTCCACAGGTGCGCGAGTACAATTATGCATCCATTAAATCTTTCTCTCTCGATCTTTAGTCACAGATACATATATGCGAATACCAAGTCACTTGTGGAAAATGTCAGCCTTCACTACTCTGAGTCAAATCTCCGATTTTCTTACTAAAGCTCTCTCATAAATCGCACAGTGACTCTTTTAAAAATGTACAGATATTCTAATGGACTGACTGCAGTCTCAACGAAGCTTGCTAATGGTAATCCAAAGTAATCCCCTTTGACCCCAATATATGTACTTGTGCCAACGTTTTTTCAGTTTCCGGAATAGCCTTCAAGGCGCATAGGCGTTATTTACGTTAATGTCTTCAATTGACTGAAAACGGTTACGCCAGAGAGGTCGTTTGAGTTTGCTGAGTAGCCAGAAGTTATATGAAGCTAAATCAGGCAAATATGATGGTTCCGGCATGATACTGGTTGAAAAATGGAGAGAAAATGCAGTGTGCGACGATGCTTTATCGTATTCCAAAAAACGAGGAGCTGTCGGCCCTTAATTTCGGCGTCTTTTTACGAACAGCTTCACGCAAATGACGCATAAAATTCAAATATTATTCTTTGTTGACAGTTTGACCGGTCGGAAGGAATTCGAACCTCGATAAGCGAAGAAAAGTAATTTTGGAATCAATGGTGTTTTACTTTTCTTAGGCCCAAACGATCATTAAAAATGGTAAGATCTCTGACTATTAATCATCGATTATCAAGCACCGATTCCTTTGCTTTATTGACATGTAGATCATCAATTGATGTTGATGGCCGTCCTGGACGTTGTTCGTCGTCAACGCGTTCTCTCTCGTAATGCAAAAAAATGTTGTACATTTTAAAAATCAGTATTTAAAATTTTACGAACAGCAACATTATTAAATTCCATACGCTAGACACAGAGAAGCAGTGATAATTAAAATTAAAACGGAAAATCTCTGAAAATCCTCATTGAATATGCAAGTGGCCAAGTTATAAAAACTCCAAACAATAACTGCAGTAAGTAAGAAGTAAGATAAAAGACACCATCAAATTTACAACAACTGCCACTACCAACTACAGGCACAAGTGAAGTGATTTCAGCACTGACAACAACAACAATAGTTCAAAAGCAGTTACCTAGGAGTAGAGAAAAAAAGAGGTGGTCACAACAGCATCAGCAACAGCATAAGCCAGCTGTAAGGAACACGGTTATACAGAAGATTTTTGAAACAAGCGCACAAAAAGATTGCTAGCATTCTGCAAACCACAGAAAATATGTTACATATACATATATACATACATATGTAGTACATAAGTGAACAGGCTTAGCAGCAACAACATGCTTTTACTATAATAACACTAGCAAAATTTATACACTCGCATCACGCATCACAACGTATAATCCATTCAAGCGTTATAACGGTCAGATTTCCAAAATTGGCGACGACATAGCGTTGAAACATGAATCGCCTTTGAAGTATAGTATTTACAAGCTGCTTTCCAAAGTAAACAGGACAAATGGCTTTTTCGGCAAAATCAATTTATTTTATTCAAAATGCTTCATACAGCTTTTGGCACGGTCCAAGACCAAGTCGAACAAGTGTTTTCGCTCGTTGGCCGGTATGGCCGCCAGTATGCCGGTGCGAGCCTTTTGAATGCCCTCTACGTCTGCATAACGCTTTCCTTTAATGGACAAATGCATTTTTCCGAAAAGGAAGAAGTCGCACGGTGCCATACCAGGTGAATACGGGGAGTGGTTAATGGTTAAAATGTGAATTTTGGTCAAATAATCGTCCTTCAAATGTTGTATTCCGAGCAATTTTTGGTCGTCAGTCAATTTGTGCGGAACAAACCGTACACACACCATTCATAAGCCCAAATGTTCGGTCAAAATGCGATAAATCGATGTTTTGGAGATGTTCAATTCCATTTCCATGAATTTCAATGATGATTTCGGCTGATTTTTGATGAATTCACGCACAGTTTCGATGGAATTTCCGGTGATCACGGATTTTGATTGGTCCACATGTTGATCGTCATTTATGTCCTCACGACCACTTTGAAAACGGTGAAACCACTCGTGCACACTGCTACGAGATAGACAATCATCACCATAAACTTGTTTCATCAATTGAAACGTTTCGGTAAAAGTTTTACTAATTTTAAAACAAAATTTAATGTTGGCTCTTTGTTCGAAGCTCATTTTCGCAACGATAACACAAACATACTGACACTTAAAACGCAATAACTTCACTTCCAATCTATGAAATGTCATGAAATTCTCACTGGATAGTCAATTGAAAAAAATAGCGGATTTTACCGCACCAGTCGACATATAGATGGCGCCACCAGAGGGCGCTAGATTCAAAAAGTCCTGTTTACTTTGAAACGCACTTGTACAGATATTTTACTTTCACCGATCGTTAATCGTAGTGTTATATTAGTTACGCAAAACGAATTAGCCCTTTGGCCGAAGTGCTCGTGTTCCGAAAAAAATCGAAAACTTTACTGTCAAGAGTGCTTAAGCCAGTTTGGGAAGGTGCATAGGATATCACCCTTTCGCCTGAGCTTCGAAAACAGCACTGCAATTTCAGATATTCACCCAGTAAATCTAACGTATGGAGAAATTAGGGATTGCACTAGATTTGAAAACATATGGCTTTATTTAAGACACAATATCTGAACAGGCCGGATGTATGAAAATACATGTCAGCGAGTATCTTTATCAGAGTTTCAGCAGGCGTACATTAAGAACAAATAAGAAGCGTGTGAACTTAACTTTCAACTCAACTTAGAACTACCAGAAAGTATTTAAGTTCTTGTGCCGTCCGAACCTCTACATTTCAACTGGTGTACATTTTTTGTGATTTGATGTAGTCATGTGTTCGCTGATCTGAATGAGTCGACGTTTCTATACTTCCGCTTAGTCACAACGGATATGTTGCCACAAATACCCAAACAATTGCACCAACGCACAACGGCATACATAAATACGTACATTCTTACATGATTTATACGTACGGCACAGCTAAATATGTTGCAGTGTCATTGTCTGTGCTAGTTGCAGCCTGGTGTTTGCGTTTATTCGTCTGTCATAGAAGCCTATATGCATATTTTCAACTTACAAACTGTGCAATCGTCCTCATCCTACATTCATCTACCGCATTTTACCAACCACTCTAATTGCCATCATTCACCTGCTGCCTGCAACAACCCACCGTTCGCTGAAAGCTGCTGCGCTGAACGGCTCTAAAATTGCAAACAACTGAGCTAAGCTGACTATCAAACCCCATCTGCACGCGCTCGCCTTCAACTCCATCATGCACATATTGCGCCTGCATCTCGTTAACTTAAGTCCTGTCACATTTCTGCACCTTGCCTAAATCGTAACAAGCATTGTCAGTGTGCCACGGAACATGCAAGCAAATGGCCGTCCACTCGTCGGCAGCTTTTCGCTAGCAACCAGCTCTAGCTCAAGTCACATTTTCGGCTTACAATGACGATAAAGTTGATTTTGATTGTTTTCCTATGCTTTCACCCCAACGCGGCGTACTGTCACAACATCAACAACCGTACGGTTGAAAGTGAATGAATGTGCCGTGAGCGCTTGGTCCACGTCTCACATAACGCGATTGTCGAGATTTTGGCGACAGTATGACTGGAGGTGTAGTTAACCGGTGAATATGGCAATATGAGGTGAAGGAAATGCGGCAACCGTTAGAAAATGATGTATGTACATGCATAGTCAAAAAGCAGGCGGCTCGTATATCGCAACCTAACAGTAAAATTTCAGAATGACAGAATTATCGCAAGAAAACTTTAAACCAAAGCTGCTCTACAACAGCAAAGCAACTGCTGTAGAATACGAATATCTTGCAGTGAAAGCTAATATTTATGAACTAGTTCGCAGTTACCCGTCTGAAGAACAACAAAGCGGCGGAGCCGCTGGATGGCCGGCTGAGCTATTCAAATACGGCGGCGAAGAACTGAAAAGAAGCATACATCAGCTTCTTTGTAGCATATGATCGGATAAAAGCATACCCGACGGTTGGAATTTAAGTGAGCTCTGCCTAATCTACAAAAAGGGAGAACCCACAATCCTCTTCTCTAAGCCTCTTCTACATCGCATTTAAGGTTCTATCGAGCGTACTGTGTGAAAGATTAAAGCCCACCGTTAACAAACTAATTGAACTTTATCAGTGTGGCTTTAGGCCTGAAAAATCAATAACTGACCAGATATTCAACATGCGCAAAATCTTAGAAAGGACCCCGATCAGCACACACCACCTCTTCGTCGATTTCAAAGCTGCTTTCGACAGCACGAAAAGGAGCTGCCTTTATGCCGCGATGTCCGAATTTGGTATCCCCGCAAAACTAATACGGATGTGTAAACTGACGTTGAGCAACACCAAAAGCTCCGTCAGGATCGGGAAGGACCTCTCCGAGCCGTTCGATACCAAACGAGGTTTCAGACAAGGTGACTCCCTATCGTGCGACTTCTTCAATCTGCTGGTGGAGAAATGTGTAATTCGAGCTGCACAACTACATAGAGAAGAGTGTACAGCTGCTGGCGTACGCCGATGATATTGACATCATTGGTCTCAACACCCGCGCCGTTAGTTCTGCTTTCTACAGACTGGATAAGGAAGCGAAGCAAATGGGAAGTCACTCGTCCACTGCCAGACCCATTTCTTCGGATAACTTAAGACTTAAAACTAATTGTGGTAATTTATTCAAAATAAAAATAAAGGGTTCTTCAATGTTTTTTAACGCAAAAATAAGAATTTCTTCAGGAAAATATTACCTAGGCTTTTACTCGAAAATTCATATCAAAATATTAAGTTCTGAAAATAATTGTAAGACATAGAATCTAGCATCTAATAATACTTAATACTATAAGTATTAATCAGTGAATTATTTCAGCTACATAATTTTAGTAATATTTTAAGTATTCTCTTCGCTAGAGAATGGGAAGAATCTATATTTCATCACAAGAGGGATGTGATCTCATGACTTGCCGACTAGTAGTAACAAATCCATCCCATTCGACTACTCCTTTATTTAGAAATATGAAAATGTGTACACTAAAAAGTACGAATCCTACTCACATAAAGTCTCATATGTATATATGCAAAAATGTATAACCGTATATACATATTAACAAGTAGGTAGCTACAATTCACATACCCTACTGACACACTAACATCCTGCTGTGAAGTATAACACAGAACTTAGCTGTTTTAGAAGCGGAAGAGAGGGCGAAACAAGAGTAAATAGACGAAAGATGGACGATGCAATAGACACCGTCATGTCCTGACAAAAGTTGCTTCTGCAGCTCCAGCCCATCCAGCCCAGAGGCTGCTTTGTTCACATCTCCACACATTCAAATGCTCGACATGTTGCGACGACTTTTTCGCAGCTCCAGCAATTGCCAGATGAACGTAAAACAAGACAAAAACCGTAAGGTGAGTGAGGATTGTCAACATTATCAACGACATAACCACAGCAACATTAAAATTTTGCAAATTCAAAAAAAACAACAAGTAAGGAAAACCTAAGTACGGATGCAACCAAACATAGACTAATTTAAATCAGTCATATAGTCAGCAGCAAGTTCTGCTATAAGAATAAGCAAATTAAGAGGTTGGAACAGGAAGGATTGAGGACATAACGCCACACTGAACCAGCTTAAGTTAATCAAACTATATACTCACAAGGTTACATTTCAATAGCCACTTGCGGATGAGGATACCCTCTAGATGTGAATGGTGAAGAGGTTTAATAGGGAAGGATGATACAACTTCTATATATACCGTCAGGTTCAAAACTGATGGCGGGAGACCTAATACTAAGTACTAGAGATGGCTTGTTGTTCTGTTGAATGACTAGAGGAGGATTCAGAAAGCAACCACATACACGGACAGCCAGACAGCTTTGCTGGCCTTCTCCGCGCCACTTATTAATTCCATCGTAGTTAACAATTGCCTTTTTCGACGAACAAAAACAACACTCCATAAGCCACTCATTATTCCCGTCCTGCTATATGGTGCAGAGGCTTGGACGATGACAACAACGGATGAGTCGACGTTGAGTTTTCGACGAGTTTTCGAGAGAAAAGTTCTTCGAAAGATTTATGGTCCTTTGCGCGTTGGCCACGGCGAATATCGCATTCGATGAACGAGTTGACATAGTTCAGCGAATTAAAAGACAGCGGCTACGCTGGTTGGGTCATGTCGTCCGAATGAACGAAAACAATCCAGCTCTGAAAGTTTTCGACGCAGTACCCGCCGGTGGAAGCAGAGGAAGAGTAAGACCTCCACTCTGTTGGAAAGACCTGACTTCGCTTGGAAACTCCAACTGGCGCCACACAGCAAAAAAGAAGAAATGACTGGCGGGCTGTTGTTAACTCGGCTATAACCGCGTAAGCGGTGTTTACGCCTGTAAAGAATAAGAAGGTTAAGAATTACAGGAAAGCTTTAAGCTCCCTGGTAGCTCAACTCTACTCGTCCATAATTTGGGTTCTCGGTCACGTAGTATTTTCAGACTTACGGGTACAATAACGAGGCACTCGCTTTTTGCAGAATATGCTCTGAAATAGGGTTTGCGCTATAAAACTATACATATGTGGGAGCTACAAGCTAGAAAGCAATAAGGAAACCGTTTTCTGGAAGGAAACTTTATCTGCGAATTCCGAGTAATTCAGGCACTCAACCTTGAATGGTTGTCTACAAAAAGCAAAGCGGACATACATAAGTAGTTTTACTGAGAACACCAAATGGTTGGATAGCAAGATTATAGACCTTACGATAGTCCATGAAAAGTACTCATCCGGCACTTATTGAGCTCGAAGTGGCAGCACTGCTACCTACCTAACTATGAGTCTCGCCTGAATACGGTATGGATCAACGTGACATAAAATTTCAGAATCACAATCTTTCCAACTCTCTAATATAACAATTAAAGTTACCAATTTCAAAAATTTGAGTATGACAATATGTCTAGAGCCGTGAGAGAAAAATTTAAGTGAATTTTTGAAGAAAAACTGGCCAAAACATTTTTTTCAGAGCAACGAGCCCTTCTGAGATCTCTGAGTACTGGAGGAATATGCTCCGATCTGCTCTCTTCCACTGGATATTCTCCGATGTTTGTCATATTTATAGGAATTTAAATATGAATCAACAAAGATTAAAACAAAAAACAGATACATGCATATGGATGATAATAGAGAGATAAAAAAAACCCTAGACGAACAGTATATCCATGTCCTAAATAAAATAGAAAAAAGCTTATCCTAACGAAAATAGTATTGATCACAAACCAAAATGTACGTCAAAACAGCATCCCAAATTCATTATGTGAACGAACTTTTGAACGTGCTTAAGAAGTGTGTGTAATTTAAAATACGACATATTTTTGAATCGGATTCTTACAGGATTCTAATGTATAGCACTTAATCGAATTATTTAATGCTGAAATAGTAAAAGCAAAGAGCTTTATGTTCTTGAACAAACGCTTGACCGATAAATCCTGGGGCTGTAAGCTGTGCAGCACTCGAGGTCATGCTGCAGCTCACAGCCCTCGTTATAGTAACCAATCAGATAGCAATTCATACTATACTAACATACTCATGACATCAGCACAGCTGATTGGAATCTTTCCACGGTTGACTTACTACTGAAAGACAGCAAAAATCCATTTCCTAAGCATATTTCAAGCAGAAGCCAGTATATATAAATAAATATCCAACGCAACTATCGGAACCAGTGTAGGCCTTACTCAGCGATATTCAAGTGGAGCTAAAAGCGATGTACACCTGATCTGGGTACGGGTCATAACTGGTAGCCGGCAATGACCCAATGAGCTAGCGGACGAACTCACCCGTTCTGCTGAGCTTCTAAGATGATGATGGCAATGTACTGCGGGGGGGTCCCACGCCTTACCACAATAAGGGGAGAGTGGACAGAGACTTTGTGACCAGAATCCAGATTGTAGAATGATCTATAGACACAGCTTTAAGGTTCTTTGATCCATTTATTTGGATAGGGATCACATTACCTCAATAACGCCCAGCACGTTCCTAAAATTAATCAGAGTGCTGGGTCTTTGCGAGGTTATGTGATAGAGAAGAGTGCACAATGGGCCTAAAGTTGCAGTGCCAGCCTCAATTATATTCCATTCCTTATCAGTGACGAAGACGTTGTAGTTGTTTTTTCGGAAATGGGCATGGTTATTATAAAACATAATATATACAACTTCGTAGCATAAAAAATTTATATGTGTATATCAGAACCAAATTTTAAAATAATTATAGTTACGCCTTGTAACAGCCCAATTACCAATTTCAACGGCGTACACAATAATATACAGTAGGTAGAAAAAGTAAGTTATCAAAGTGAAATATAAATCAGCGAAGTGAATAAAATTTACAAGTTTATATTTTTCAAGCGAAATATTTATTTTTTTTTTGAGACCATATTTCAAAATATCTAATTAAAGTAATTTTAAAACAAAAGAGAAGTTCATTGCTTTTATAAAAGGAAAACATTCAGTAAATTGTATGTAGAAAAAATCAGTTATCAAATTGTTTAATATCCACAATGTCCATAATTACGTCTTGCAAGTTGATCCAATCGTTATTTCATGAAGGCAAGCTTCAAACACTAATTTTGAGGAAAATTATTCCAAATGTTATAGATGCAGTTCTTCAAATCAACCAGGTTGTAGGGTTTCTTCTCAGTTATACGCATCTTAAGAATTGCCAAAGCCTTTTCAATTGGTGACAAGTCAGGGCTTTGAGGAGGCCATTTCAATACATTCACATTTTCATTTTGTAGATGTTCTGTGATGATTTTTGCAGTATGAATGGGCGCGTTGTCCTGTTGAAGACGGATAACACAACCCGACAAAATTAAAAAAAATGTTTGCTTCTTTGAATTTATCAACTGATTTTAGTTAATTTGGGCGCGCTGAATTCAAATCTGTAATCAGTTTGTCTCTATCAGCTCTAGTTTTCATGATATAGCTTTTTATTTATAATCGGTCAATTAGTCGGTGATCTTCGGGGATGGCGTGCTCCTTTAAAATATTTAAATAAACTGGAGCAGTAACTTTTCCTTCCAGGATTACAATATTGCCAGGGCCATTCGCAGATAAGCATCCCCAAACCATTAAGCCCTTTTCCACCGACTTAACTGTGGGTAGAGTGCACTTGTATGATAGTTCTTGTTCGGGTGAGCACCAAACGTAAACCATACCGTGGGAATAACGAAGGCAAATCATCGATTCACCAGTCCACAGCACTTTATGCCAAAATTTTTAAGATTTTTGTATGTGATCTTTATAAAATGCTTATCGTTTTTTTTTTTATTTGCCTCATTTAGGTGGAGTAACTTTCTTGCAATGCGGCTGTGAATATTGGTTTGGTGCAATCTGTTACGAACAAGGGATCAGAATTGGAAATATCCAAAATTCGTTTATCAACTCTCCTGTTGTTATTTTTGGGCGCCCTTGTTTCTTCTTCCTGATGACTCGATTTTCTTTGTTGTAGCCGGCAATAACTTTCCGTATTGCGACTTGGCTTTTATTAAAATTTTCAGTAATATAACGCTGTGTGTGACCATCTTTATGCACATTAATTATGGTTGAACATTCCGCATTTAATTGTTTAAAATTCACCATTTTCAGATTTTTTTTAATTCACCGTAAAAAAATCGCCTTAATATTTTTAAAAATTAAATTAAAAAAAAATGAAAACTTTAGTTACCAATTCAATTTCAAAATTTATTAAAATAAAGAATTCTTGCACGTTTAATGCTTTTTTGTAATTTATTTTCAAGTTTTAATATGAAAAACACTAATTACTGCACTTGATAACTTACTTTTTCCACGCCTTGTCACTGAGCATTTCTATACAAGGCTACGAAAATTTCTTACCAGATAAGCGGTTGCCACTAAAATCATCAATTGCGGTACTTTGATAACGGTACTTTCCGAACATATACAAAAAAAATTATGTTCAATTAAGCGAAAAAGTATAGAGCGTTTCAAACAGCACTGGCTGTTTTGATAACTTATTTTTT